>NW_010558282.1:0-54495 GCF_000687285.1 Phaethon lepturus | reverse complement strand
TCCCTCATCCACTAGGCGGGTCACCTGGACCATAGAAGGTTGGTCAAGCAAGGAAATCAGGCCTACCTACCGACAGGCCACTGAGTCCCCAGTTTTAGTAATCTGTGCTGTGTGTTCACTTCTCCCAGCCCTTCCCCATGCCCTCCAGTCCCTGATCACCTGCAGACACAGGAGAAGCTGACCTGCGGAGTGCTGCCCCACCACCGAGAGCCCGTGCCCACGTGGAGCCACGGGGCACATGCGGGAGCCAGGCTGTTGGCTCCAGCGGGCACTTGGGGCAAGGAGCAGCCACTGCAGCTGAACCACCAGCGCCTGGTTCTGGTGGGAGACAGAGTGTCCTGGCTCCATGTTTCATGTGAGCTGGGCAGTGCTCAGCTTCTACATACCTGCCAAAGCTCTTATTATTCTTTGAGTTCCTTGACAAGTTCAGCTCCAGCAGCGCCTTGGCCTTCCTAACCCCATCCCTATGCCCTGGGCAGCATCCCTGTGCTCTTTCCAGGACACCTGTCTCTTCTTCCTCTGCCTGTGCATTTCCTTCTTGTCCTTTAGTTTGCCCAGCAGCTCTGGCCCCATGGGAGGCTGCTGCCCATCACTGTGGCAAAATGCCATCATTCAGCAGTCCTGCCCATCAGTGATAACCGAAGGCTGATGGACATATCAGCTGCTGGGGAACAGACTCACAAGACTCCTCGAGAAGCCACAGACCACCAAGGAATGCTCAAGTCAGTGAGAACTGAGATCCAAGAGCCTTTTACAGACATAAAATACCCCCCATGAACTGTCTGGCTTTATCTGGCATTTGAGAAAGGCAAACTGCTCCAAGAGGTGGCATGCTGTGTAGGAAATGCCTACAGGAGCTCAGGGAGAAGGATGACTGTATTTCTGCAGGAACCCCAAATGGAAACCCCAAAAAGTCTTAAAAAAAAGAAATGGTGTTATAATCCCTCTGTGTTATGGAAACCACTACAGCCTGCATTTACTATGCATGCTGGATCAGGCTGCAATAAGGCCCTTTTGCTAGTCCTAACAGATGAAGGCTTGCCTATGTGTCATCTTTGGCCATCAGCCTCATTACTGTTTCTGAAGGGTCTGTTTTCCTACTGCCTGATACAGTTGCATGTGACCTGCTTACATTTTCTATATGATGAACGGGAAACTTTGGTTATACAGAAGAAGGGTAATTAAAAGTAACATGAGGCCAACTAGACAGAGATAAGTGAATATTAAAGCATCTGACCAGGCCAGATGCTTGAAGATATCACTGAAAAGGTCTTCAAGTGAAAAAAAACCAAATTACCACCTTGACAGATTATTAAACATTTAAAGCTTCTGGCAATAAAAGCTGCTGATAAAGAAACAGTGTAAACCAGAAGAAAACAGCAGCAACAGTAATTATGCAGCAGAATGATTAAAGAGCATGCAGCTATAATGACTCTAATCTATTTTATGAGAGGAAGTCAAAGATTCAGCATTAAAAAAAAATAATCAATTAGGGAGCAAAGGAGATGGGAAAAAATCTATTTAAACTGAATTCCTACACTCAAGTGATAAATCAGTCATGAGTAATTGTAGGAATCGCTGCTGCTCACCACGTTTTGATAACGCTGGCCACTCCACCAGAGACTGAAGAACTAACTGCTCAGTTTCTCATCATCCAAAGGGACTCCACAGAGTAATCTGTGAGAAATTGTTGTGCCTGACAAATTGTGTTGCTTGGCTGGAAGAATATCTAGCACAACCAAAATTAAGCAGCTTGCTTCAAAGAACTTCCCTTATTTTCATAGCAACAGAGTTAATTTCTGTTCAGTGGCACATACAAGGCTCCTTAACTCTTAGCAATTTAGAGATATTTTGTTTAATTTCCTTTTCCTGCTCTTCCTTTACGTTTTTCCTCTCCCAGATAAGAGGTTTTCAGCTTTCAGCTTCTCACAGCAACACTAGCTGAGAAAAGGTCATTCTTGGACACCTGCCATTACCCCTTCACCCTGCATAGAAGCCAAGGAGTTCAAGGGAAGAACAGGAGGAAGATGCGTGGGAAAACCTGAGGTGATTCCCAGTCCGTCCTCTGACAAAGCCACGTCCCTTACAATGGGACTGGCGTGCTTGAATGCAATGTTTCACATGCTTCCTCACGTTCGTGGCTGGGCAAGATCCCCCATCTCATCACCTCCTCTCTCCTTAGCTGCTGAACTCAGACAGCGTCTGGCTGGGGGTCCTTCTGCAGGTGAAAAGCCAGCTCTTCCCCAGCCGCCTGCTCCTGCTCTTAAAAAATGATGTTGGCAGTTACACAAGGGAAGGGTTTCAGGTCATGCAGCCCCAGATCCAGCATGGGGTAGTCATCAAGAGCACAAGCCCAGGCTCTCCCTACCCTCATCTTTGGTAGCCCGCTCCCTTCCAGCTTCCTTACACCACAGCAGCCCCATGCCCCTGTAACTGCACGGATGTTCATGGTCACCTACCACTCCGAAAAACTGCCCTTGGAAAGGGTCTTGTTTTTGCTGCACAAAAACCAACAGCTCCCACCCCACAAATATCAGTATGCCTGTATGAAAGAGATCTTTCACACAGGCTCTTTTTGGCACGGTGGTGTTGGAGACTCGCTCTGACACACCTTGTTCGCTATAACCCCCTTCAAGGTGTGCATGTGCCAGGATGAGGTCCCTGTCCTTCCACCTCATTCAGAAGATGCAGAAATGCTTCTTGGAGCAGAGGGTTGGATTGGACTAAGCACACCAGATGCAAGGACTAAGTATGAATGATAAATAGCAGGAACGTGGATCAGGCCACAGGAACAAAAACTGTGTACTGAGATGAAATATAATTTCTCATT
The DNA here is from genome assembly GCF_000687285.1 of Phaethon lepturus. Lineage (NCBI taxonomy): Eukaryota > Metazoa > Chordata > Aves > Phaethontiformes > Phaethontidae > Phaethon > Phaethon lepturus. The sequence continues at coordinate 51,665 of NW_010558282.1, read as the reverse complement.
TCCTGCTTTTCTATGTAATTCGTCCTTTTACATTTAAAATACACACATTAAAAGAATTTTTAATATCATGATTGCACATCTCTACTTTCTGTAGAGTAAGTATATGCTTACTTATAAGTATTATATACTCTTAACTATCAAATGTAAAAACAAAGTCAATATTCAGAAGAAGGTAGGAGATAAACTCTAGTAAGTTCTTAACTGTGCCAAAGGTGCTCTGTTTCTTAAGTCTTCCCTGGAAAAAACAAGCATTGATCATTGTCACCATACCGTCCCTCCTAATTTGCTCACTGTTTAAATTTCAGAGTGGGATGCAATTAATTAATATGGGTTTACATGTGTTATGTTTTTAGACTTAGACGTTATTGACAGCCACTTGACATTAATTATTTGTATCACTGACATCTTTGCACTGTTGAAAGCTCTCTGGAGAAGAGCTTTGGAATGCGCCAGAGGTGGAGAGGAACCATTGCTGAAGGCAAGTAGGGACATGCCGCTGTTACAGGTGTGCAGATTGGAAAAGCAGGTGCTGCAACATGCCAAGTTCAGGGTGCTTTAGGTATTGCTATTGTTTTCATCCGTGAGGCTCAAAATGGAAGAAAGGCAGCCTCAGCTGTTTTAAATCTTCATTTCAAAATATCTATGCGGAGTGTGACCCTACCTGGCTTTAGGATGTGACTGTGGTACAAAAGACAGTCAGAGAGAGACCTCCCCACGCCACATACACATGCCTGAAAAAGCAATTTAGCCCACCTCAGCTAGGTGCAGGTGAGGTGAAAGTTAAGAGAGTCCCTGAGGTTTCCAAAAAAGAGAAATACACAAAAAATTAGCAAATAAATGAATTAAATAGCAAGCAGAATGTTAAACTGCAGCAACAGCACCAGAGAGGTGAAGCTCAAGTTGTAGGGGTGCTGAATAAAGACCCAGAAATCAGATAAATCTGAGCGCCACGGCTGCAGGTGGGGCAGCACAGCCTCGGTGACAAAAATGAGGCAGGCACGGGTCTGGGGGCAGGCATAGGGGTTCCGCACAGCCTCCCCAGTGATGCTGCCTGGATAACAGCAGGCGGGGGGGGGGGGGGCGTTGGGAGAGCAACCTCAGCATAACCCTGGGATCAGTGTAAGACCCACAACTGACTAAGAGGGCATCTGCCCAAAACCTGATAGCGCTGGGAGAAAATTACCGATGATGAACCTTCCTTAGGTTGATCATCATCTGGATTACACAGCAAGGGACTACCAAGAGACTTTGAGAGCAGGAGTCAGCTGGAAATGAAATAAAGGTACAAAAATTTGTGACTGGAGAGAGAGACACTGGAGTAGGAGAGTGGTAGCAGAGTCGTAGTCAAAACCCACTTAGAAATTCAGAAAGTTGTAGGAATTTGTTAGTGTTTTGTTAATGTCTAGTACTGTGATTTACATTGTTGATATTGATCCTGAACACGTATTTCACTGATTGTTCTTTAATTACTTTTCATTTAATAATTAAAAAAAGTAAATCAAACTACTGTGATCCTGATTTAACCATCTAAATAGTACAGTTTTTCACCTGAGAGAGTAGGCAAAATAAATGACACACATTACGCAGTGAGGAACGGAGGTATCAGACAAACAAACTGGCCAAAGGAAATAACTCCTGCTCACCTGCTAGTGTTGAAGTTGGAGTGAGCACCCACCCCACGCTCACATGCTGTTCAGAGCCAGGGAGCCAAAGGGAGGTAGGATGGCCACGTGCTTTTCCCTTTGCCTAGCCCAGGCAACAGGCCAAAGAGAGGAATCAAATAAGAGACGATGAAAACATTTCCACTCAGAGAAAAATTCTCCCCTTAATTACATGAGCTATAATAAGGAATTTAGCTTTTTCCTCTCCACATGCATCACGTTGCACAGTAGGTTTTAAGGAGGTGCGAGCAGAGGAAACATGATACCAATATGGGATGCTGCTTCCCAGCCAACAGCGTGTCCCCAGAGGTCACCAGCCACCACCGCGGGTACCACCACTCTCCAGCTCAGAGGAAGACACACCCAAGCTTCCGGTACTGATGGCTCCTTCTGTGAGTCTACAGCAGAAAACAAGAAGAAAATGCAACTCAAAGAACTCTTTAACGATGAAGGACCTTATTAATGATCACCAAAACAGATTTAAGAGCTTTAATAGCTGTCCTTAATCGCTTATCAATTACACCCCAGGAGACGCAGCAGCAGAGCCTTTGTCTCCTTCCCGCCAGATGACTCTCGCTTCGTTAGGATTTTTCCTTACCAGGGCTGGATCGCAGCTCCGGCCTCCCTCTCCTCTGGTTTTGCTTTAAAGACACAATACGGCTCCCAGAGGCCTGCTGTTACCCTCTGCACCCCGAAGCCGACCTCGGAAGCTCCCCCTAAGGTTGAAACGCGCGTTTGCCTCTGGCGGCCTTGCTCTGCGCCGCGGCCTGCTTTGGCTGCCAGAGCAGCCTACGGGGGCGGCGAGCCGGAGAAAGACCTTGTTCCCATAGTAACTCATCTCCTCTACCCGCTTGTTAGATTAACACGTTTCATATCAAAGGGAGACATGAAAACATCTTAGAAGTGATAGTCCCAGGCATTGCTCAAATATAAACTCAATCCGCCGCACCATCTCAAAAAAGCACTGCTTAATATCAGAGCACACGCCTATAGCTGCAAGGCTCGTTACACTGGCCTGCCTGAAAGTTATCAAAAGCATCTGGGATAGTTCACTTATGTTGCTATTTTGCAGACCATTGCTTAAGTACTGAAACAAATAGGAACTCCCCACTATCAGACCAGAGCTGCAAGACAGCAGAGAAGTTCACCGTCCCTGTGATCGGCCCTTTCGGTGCACTCGATGTTCAGGTAACGTTTGCGCCTTTGCGGCAGGAAAGGCCTGATTCACGCTCCCAGCAGCGGCAGACCTCTTATCGGTTTCACCTTCCCCAAACTGATTTTTGTTACATTTTTTAGCACTCCAGCATGAGTTGACTTTTAACAGAAGATCGAGACTGAGGAAGAAATTTGCACGCCGACTCCCTGTGTCCAGACAGTACAAAAAGCCTTTGGGCTGCTCCTGCTCCATCATCGTACAGAAACTCTGCTGTGCACAGAAAGTGCAAGACAAGCCCTGAAAACTGCACAGACCCTTTGCCACTGAACGTTTCCAACAATACTTTCTGGTAAAACATGCAGGATGAGGGGGCAAGGGGTGAGAAACTTTTCCTGGCTTTTGTCACGCTTTCCCTGGAGCTTTAAGATAAATGTTTAATTTTTCTCAAGCGCAACTCCCCAGATGGAAAATGAGCCATTTCTTGTGATTCCGTTTCTTGCCGGTCATCTCTCCAAACTGATTTTATGGTTCTCAGAGGGCCTCACCACATACGTATGTATATATGCAAATGTACACAATACCTTTGATATACACAGCTGGTGAAAAGTGCAGTTGGTATAATGGGTCCTGAACATGCCTCTAAATGCAAGCAGTAACAGTGGCCTTGCGAGAAACCCTACTCCCAGCCCTTTGCCAAGACCTGAGTAAAGCTTACTTACACCTAACAACGTAATTCAGAGACTGACTCTCACTGGCATTTTCATGTCAGTGTCCCCTGCCCACCTGTGTCTGAAAACCAGGATTTTCCTGATGATGGCCTGCAATTTCACCAGTCTGTTAGAATCACCAGGAATTGAACTTTGTTCTTTTTGTTCTTTCTCTACACCTCTCCTTGTCAGAAATCTCATTGTCAGCCCTGCAGCCTTGGTGTGCCAGCTCGCCCCACCAGCGTCTCGCCTGTCTTTTCCTCAGTTCAGCTTCTCACAAAAGAGCATTTTGCAGGTGGCAAAAAATAATTCTCATCTCAGAAAATTGCCCTAGAGTTCTGCCAAAAATTCATACAAAATGTGCAATGTATATTAAGCACTTAGAAGAACCAATGCTGTTCATAATTTCTGATAGCAAAGTCAGGGCAGCCCTTTCTCTAGTGAGGTGGGAGAAAATGTTACGTGTGTCCCAATTAAGGTCCCGCACATCAGATATTGTAACACCCTTTTCCAAGAGCTTCACAGTATTGGCTCATTTTAGTTTTTCCTTCATTTTGTTTTGTCTCATTGGCTCTCTGAGTGTCCTGCCCGTATCTGTTTTATTCCTACAAAGAAAGGTATCACTGGCTTCTTGCAAGATAACTCACATCGACTCCACAGTGCCAGATAGTACATGACTGGGTCTTTGCTTTTGTACTGGAGACTCTCTGCTGTTTTCTGTCACCTGGGGAGACAGAAATTTGGTCCTAGTTTCCAAATAAACTGCAGATGAAAGAGACTTTGCGTGCTTTGTTGTGCTATAGCCTTCAGCTAGAGCTTAAAAATATATATGATTTTAGTCATTAAAACAACTGTAGCATTTTTCCTGTCATTTATGTTCTCTATACTTTGTCTCTCATTAGAAACATGAGAGGAATACAGGCACTCCAGCATGATGGAAACACCAGCCAGCAGCCAGTATATTTTGAGTGTTAAAATGTACACCGTAAAATGGTAACTGAATGTAAAGAACAAACAGTTTTTCTCCTAGCTTCTATTATTTTCTGCATTTAAAGTATAGTAGTCAGAACAAAATCACAGACTTTTAAATTGACAGAAGGAAGCTGAATGATAAAGCTGGCCATGAATTTCATAAATTACTGCTACTTAATAGCTATAGCCTACTGTGGTTCTTCACAAGAAAATACGTCAACCATGTCACTACCCAGGGAATAATCATTCTCTGAGACTCATCTCCTTCCTTCTTTTTATTAGCAGAGTATAACTGGTCAAGCTGCCCTGTTTCTACTGGGAAAAGCTAAATCCCCCGCTCTCCAAAGGCAGGTAGGCAGCCCCTGGTCTGTGTGGCCACGCGGGGAGCGAAGGGTCATTTCCAGCTCTGAACTAAGTGCTGTTCACTCAGGAAACAGTTGCTGCCCCTGTGCGAACTGCTTCTCTTACCTCTTTTCACGAAAGCAGGTGGCCAGCAATGAGAAACCAGGCAGTGCTTTAGGAAAAATTTTGTGACTCCCTCTGTTTTGGCATTTCAGAAACTGCTGCTCAGTCAAACTCCAGCAAACAGCAGATTAATGTCCTTTCAAGTCTGCCTCTGGAACAGAATCGGCGCCATTCATGCCTATGAATAAGTGGTACTTTCTGCTTTGCAGGTGGAAAGTAACCTACTACACAGAATTTCAGGGTTAACTGACCTCTTCTGGGACCCTCAGACTATACCGCTGGAAGGCTGAACTCCTCTGCTATGTTGCATGTTACAGGCTGGGAAGGAGGATAACTTTCCCCAGTGTTTCTGGGGTGGCCATTTTTCAACCCTTGCTTGAGACATTGGTTCGGCAAGCTGGCACACCAACCCCGTAGGAGCTCCGTATTGTTGCAAACACAGAGAAAACTCCAGCCACCTTCTTTTAAACCTCTCTTGCTCCTTGCCAGCCCCATCTCCTGCAGCACGAACATCTTTCTGTCCTGTGAGCCAAGTGATTTTACAGCTGGCAGGTGGGAATGGTGCTGTACTGAGCAGCCTCCGCTCCTTAGCCATGGTGTGTGCACGTGCACGCGCAAAAAGCTTGTTTCAGCGTCTAACTTGTATCGCTGATTTGCTCTTGCTAGAGCTTTACTTCAGAGTCCTCTCAGTCCTGTCACAAGCCACTCGTTTGTATGCTACATTTAACTACATTTAATTCCTAAGCAATAACCAGCATACGGGGGGGATTTTTTTTTTTTTTTTTTTTTTTTTAGGTAGACATTACCCCAGCTGCTCCCAAGATTTGAACCTGTCTCTGATTAAAACGTCATGCTCTGGCACGTGACATTCATCTTCACCCCCCGGGATCCATCCACAACGCCGACCAACACACCGTGTGGAACACGGGTTACAAGAGGAGCCACCCAGCCACCTTCGTGCAGGCAGTTGCCGTCTCTCTCTCACCAGCAAGTTTTCCCAGCAGCACAACGGAGAGCAAAAGGAGTTTATTGGCAGCGATGCACGCTGCCACACAAATTGCAGACAGCTGCCCTAACGCCTCCTGACAAGGAAGCTCTGATCGGGCTCGACATCTACACGGTATATAGCTCTCCAACTTGCACAGAGGTCCTAGGGGACTCCGTCGGAGACCTGTTCCCCAGGAGAGACACGGGTTAGCGTGCCAGGAGATCGCCAGCACTGCTGCTCCCTTATTAATATAAACAGCAGCGACTTGCCTTAAAGAGGAAGGCACAAAGTGACCTTTCACCGCCCTTAAATCCAGCAGCAAGCACACCGCAATACCTTATAAGTCTCAGAATGGTTTTTAAAAAGAGCTGGAACGTAATAGCCGGCCTCCCCCACGCCACCTCAATTCAGCCTGCGATGTTGGCTGTTACGCATGCCCTCGCTGAACCTCCTGCGGCAATTGCTCCCGCTGCTGGATGCCCGAGGGCTGTGTCAACGGCACAGCGAGGGCCCCGGAGGCACACGCGCGGTAACGCCGCACGGTTGCGCCCCTTGAACGCACGTGTGCCCACCACCCCACCGAACGCATTCGCTTCCCTGAGGTTGCCCAGCGCTACTTAGCCAAAAGGCTCAGCAAACCGTTCCTCTCATAAGAGAGCGGCCAAGTTCAACGCGAGGGAGCTACCCTGCGGATCAAGCAGACAGATGCTGGTGACTTCAGCGAGACAAGGGCCGTAACGGAGCAGGTCGCACTCGCGGAAGTAAATGCCTGGCTGGTAGAGCCTGCCAGCGCGCTGAGCTGCTCCCCGGGCGTCTTTGCAAAGGAGCTGAAGCAATCCTGGAAGAGTACGGCCCCAGTAAGCTTTCAGTGATTCACTTCTCGGAAATCAACAGGCTTTATAAAGGAAGAGCTTGAATTTTTGTTACCTGCTTATTAAAAGCGGTTTGAGTGGGGTGAGTGGTTTCAGGAGCTTTCAGGTGGTTGCAGCACCCAAAGAAATTCTGGACCTTGGTGTTGCTCGCCTCCCCTCTTCTGACAACCTGCACTTCCTCTGGAAAGGTTGCCTTTAACCTCCTGGCTGGTTTTCATCTTTGTCTCCTAGCATTCATGATGTAAGAAAACAGATGCACAGGTTGTGACATTTCTTCTCCAAACAGCCAACTGCTGACCCATCCCTGCTCCTCCATAATTTTTTTGGATGAGACTGGACTTCTCAGAACAACACAGATTGACTTTATCAGCTGATACCAGCCTTCTCCTTACGCAATATATTAAGTTTTTTTTAAAGCTGTAAATCAACAGTGCACAATGTGTGACAGTGCCAGATATTGTAATACTGTAATAATATTGTAATAATTCTCCAAACTGTTCTCCCATCTTGGAGACGGTTTTCTTAGTTGGCTGGTGCCAAGTGTCACGTTAGGGACTTCAACCACTGCAGCAGGCTGCAGAGCTCTGCTCTGGCCACATCTCAGGGGAGCCTCGCCTCTGTCCACTGCAGAAAAATGCAGCATCCCCACCCTGCGACCCAGCTGACAGAACAGCTTCTGGCAGTGAAGTACCTTAATTGTGCTTCTCAAGTTCAGCTTGACAGCTAGGAACACATGCAGACACATTTTGCATTCCACTTGGCACCATGAAAAAACCTGACATTTGATATGGACTACAGGTACCACCAGCACAAAGTCATCAGCTGGACAGCATTTTTATTCGAAGTTACCCAACACACAGCACCATAGAAAAAATTGCTGGTTTAGGTCTAAGTAGTTATACAGAAAAACATTTCAGCCAAGTACCTGATTGGGTTTTTATTTAATTTTGTTTCTGGTTTTGGATGATGGGAGGGAAAAGGGGATAGGCACATGTAAAAGGAGCATTAGGAAGCTGTCAGCATCCCTTCACTACCATTCATGTGGTTCTGAGACACAAGGTAAAATCTTATGCTGAAGACTAATACAGCAAACTAAGATCTGCTGTACAAAGCCATCTATTTTTGCTCTCCTGCTGCTTCTCAAGTGACAGTCACTTAATAAAGAAAATCTCTGGGAGCTCTGTAAACAAGTGCACTGAGTGTACAATTATGTTTCATTTCATTTCCAGTCCCATCACATCCATGCCATTGTTTTCAAGTCTTTTCATCACAATGGGATGAAGCATCTTCAAGTATATTATCATTGGCTCCCTGCTAAAAAAATCATGCTGAAGGCAGCAGCTTTTGAGTCAGATTCTATGTTAACAGTCATTCAACTTAAGAAGAAGAAATTCCATTACCTGAAACTGATTTCAATATAAAGCTCAGACTGAAAAACTATAAATTATTTTGATGGTCACTTGGCCAGGTCTGCAGAACATTTTTAAATAAAAAGGCAGGGGACCCCTCATTCTTCACAATCTTGTTCATCAGTCACCAGAAATAAATATGTGATCCAAAAAAGCCCTTATTTATCCTTAACCCCGTAGTTTGCCACAGATAAACCTTTGTAAAGCATCCTGAAGAAACCGCTCAGGGAATTTGGGATATATACTTTGAAAGAAGGAACTCCCTGTAGCCTTATTAAATGTTTTAAAAGCCCATTTTCAACTGAGTACATTTAAATGGGATTTTACCCAGCTGAAAGAGTAAATTTAAATTGGCTACTGAAGGTCTACTTCCTTAGACCGGTTTCATGACTCCTCTGTACCATGTACAGCACACCTTTGCAAGCTGTGGCAATGGATATTTCAGAAGAGCATCTAAAATGCTGTATGAGATTGAATTTTTTGTCAGGCAGGTTAGGCTTTTAAAGTTCTCCACTATACTATGAAGGATCCAGACAAACTGCAGCGGAGAACCAGATCGTTCTTTTTTTTTCCCCTCCAAAATGTGCAAACACAAACACCAAACATCCCCCTGCCCCCTAACAAAAGACGAACAGGAACAAAACCCCTGACTGCCTTTGCCCCTGTGGAAATGGAGGAGAGCCCAGTGATGTTCCACTTGGGGAGCTGCCTCTTGACTGCGTGGCTGGGAGGCTGTGCATCTCCATTTCACACCTTGCTGTGCCCCTCGCCTTCTGGGTGGCCTGGACACACACTTCTCACGCAAGTTTTCAAAACAGTGTAGGAGTCGATGTCCCTTACTAGAGAAGAAATTTCTGGTCAGTTCTCAAAGAGTCTGTGTTTTAGCATGTATAAGACAAGAGTTCACATCGCTGCCAGGCTAAACTCTTTAAAGAGCCCGAGGTACCCGCTGCAATAAAGGCTGCTATATAACACGCAGGGGGGTTGAACTAGCTGACCTTAAAGGTCCCTTCCAATCCAAACCATTCTGTGATTCTATGGTGAGACACAAAAAGCCCTGCTCCACCATGAACTGCCTTTTCAGGGACAACATGCCACGCTCGAGAAGCCCAGCTGCCAGCTACCACTGCTCGAGCGCAGCGCTACGCCTGCCCTTTCGCCTCCGCCTGGGCTTGCCTCCTGCTAGCGAATACAGGGAATGCTGCAGTCTCAGGCTGATGCCGAAAGGTTACGGAGTTGTCATTGCTCCAAGTCAACTCTTGCCCCATCTGCTGCCCTAGCACCTGTTCCTGTAGCAGTTCCTGACTCCCCCCAGCGAAGGAAATTGATCTGCTGCACGCCATCAGTACTGAAAGCATAGGCAAGTAGGAAGCAAATCTGGCGCTGTACCAAGTCCGCAAGTATTATGCAGGCCCTATTGAACAAATCTGTTCCGCACAGAGCACAAATCACTGGCAACGATGAAATTTTTGCCTACCTCTGAGATCCCTGTGGAAGTGCCAAGCATGATTCTCACTTCTCTGGTTCCTGGACAGGGTAGCAATGATACGTGACTAAGTTGGGAGGAATAGTCATCTACTGTCATTTGAGAATAGAGTTATGTGTGACTTACTAAAGAGCTTGAGACATTTTGGTAAGGTCTAATACCCTAACTACCTTAACAGATGCTGTAAGTATGTCTGTAGAGAAAAAGAGCAGAAATGTAGGGATGTACATGAACAGCAATAAAGGGCAAGGTGGGAAATGTAGGAAGAAGCGACTAATTTATAAGGGATGGAAATGAAGGAAACAGGGAAGAATTTGAAATATAAAATTTAAAAATTGAATTGTAATCAGGAGCCAGATCATGTTTTTCAAAGGTAGATGAACTTCTAAATGCAGACATGGATTAATAGTGTCAAGATTGCACAATGAGGATGACAAGAAAACAGAGAATGAAACCAAGGTCCCACACTTCCATTTTGCTCACCAGAGCAAATATAATGTCCTGACACTGGCTAGGAAATGCTGGTGAGTGGGATCCCAGTGATGCCCTTGTAAAGCCAGGGGATCAAACAGGGATATTCAGAGAAGGAGGCAGCAGCAGCAGAGTTCAAACGTTGGAACAAACCCCTCTTTCTTACAAGTCTGCTGACCTGTAATTCCCCAAATTGTCATTAAATAATTTAGTCTTTCCTTTCAATCCTGAACCAGGAGTCCAGGCACAGCATTTAATTAGTGTCTCAATTATCATTTAAATGTTTGCTCATCAAGTTCAATAAAGATCAAGCGGCTGAATTTTGAGACAAGTGGCTGTGTCATCAATGATCTCCCAAGGGGTGACTTATTTGAAGGTTAGCAATTCAAGCAGAGGGTTCTAAAAAAGCAGTTAATCAGTATAAATACTTCTGGCTGCAGACGCTGCCCCTGCGAGCAAGTGCCCAATTCATTTGATCTTAATGGACTAGGATGTATTTCACATGTCACAGCAACAGACTGGTCCTAAGCTGCAGTCATCAGCTTTAGAGAGGTCATATCCCTCTAAAAAATATTTTCTATCAATCAAGTCACAACTGCACTGTAGAAAATTAGCAAGTGATTCACTAAAATAACCTAACTACAACAGCTGCCGAAATAAAAAGGCAGAAAGGTGTGCAGTTTCAACTTCAAGTAAGTGTTCTAGTGGCTAGAAATCTGCTTCTCAAAAGAAACAGTCTTAGGTTTGCCCGATCTCTTTTCGGCCATGAGTCATCAGCCTATTTCATGAAACATTTGTTTTGATCACTGGAAGGGAAGGAGACAAGACAGCAAGGAGAAATCCCCAAACTTATCATACCTTTTTAAACAAAGCTGCATTGTCTTTGCTTCTCTCTCTAGGCTGCCTACAAAGTCTGCTACTTGCAGAAAAGTAAGAGTTTTCCTTCATCTTAGGCATTTGCAGGAGTTTTGGAGACAAAGAGAGCAGAGTTCATATTTTGGATGTCACAAGCAAGATACGTGAGGAATTCTTCCCACAAAGCAGACATATTATTTCTAAACCAAGCAAGTGTTCAAAGAATAATGCCAAGATATTCCAAAAGGTTGCCTAGAACTGAAATCTGTAACCGTTATCTGCTCTCTACATCCCCCGACAGGCACCCATCCAACAGTGACAATTTGATGAGCAAACACGGGTAAGCTTTCCTGAACATTTTTCCACGTGAGGAGGGGAAAAGAGGACCAAGATCTTCAGTCAGTCCCTAAGAGGAGGGAAGGTTGAAGGCAAAGGCAGGACATGGCACAGGGCCAACAATGACAGAAAGCTGAATAGACTAAATATACTGACCTGATCCCAGTGTACCTTACATACCACACTGCAGAAGAAATCAATGACCCCAAAGCTCACTGTCAGGACACCCTAACAGAAAATCCCTTCATAGCTCTAGTGTCTCTGTCTGATGCGGAGTCTCTGAGCAAATGTACAACTGCAGAACTAAAGGGAAGGGATGCTCTGCTATTCGAAGCCACTATTTTCCTCTACAGCATCCCATCTCCAGCCACAGCCAATGCATAGTGTTTCAGAGGAAGGTCTACATTGGGGAATTAGCTCCTGAAGGTAAGCATTTGAAACCCTGAGCCTGGGAGACCTGACCCTTACCTTGATGAAGTGATTCAATAGTTAAAAGCATAACAAAGGGCAGTACATAAGAGTCTGCTTCACTTGGAGCCGTGAAGTAAAGGGACCTTCAGCCACTGGATTTTGTCGCACTCTGACATCAGATCTCTCACCTTCTTCCAATGATGACACTAAATAATTTGTTGAGTCTCACTGGGAAGATTTTTATGCCACCCTAAATTATCTAGAGCACTGTTGGGCTGTCCAGTACAATTGAAACACTGAACCACAGGCTGGATAGATAGCTGGGCAAGAAGTCTTCACATGTTTTAGAAGGCAGCTTCCTTGGTGTATCTCGTTTTCTTTCTTTTTACAAATCCTGCTGGCCTCTAGTTGCCACAGGTATTCCCTGAGAGCTCCAGCTAGGACAGGACTCCCCGAGCACCCTTTTATCTTCTTCTAGCCTACTGTTTTCCAAGGCAGAGTATCAGCTGTTAAGCAGACCTTTGCTCTCAGTTCCCACATGCACATATCACCTTGCTTTTGGCTAAATCAAGAGGCACATCACCAAACACAGCCATACAAGTAGACAATCTTGATTAGTGCCTCAGTAACCTCATCTTTAATGTTGGCTACTCAGTCTGTCATTTGCAAGTTATGTATTGCCTCAGTTTTCAAATCATTGGCAAAATGTCAGAAATATTCAGCAATGCTGAATCAGGAAAATATTCATTGTTATGAACTCACAAATGTCCTCCCATTGATATGGTGTGTTGAGGTATGCCAGTAAGCACACCGGTTTTGAATTTATCCATAAGGTAACACCTTCTATGAAAGTATAAGTTTATGTAAAGTGTAAGGTTTATTTATATATATGTATATGTAAGTTATTTTTGTTTTGGAGTTTTTGTTCAAGGACAAAAATCAGATGTTATATGGCATTTGTGGACAAATGTCTCAGAGAAACCCAAGCAAACTATATCAGCTCAATTCCTTTTGTTCATCAGATATGCAATCCTACAAAGCAATAAAATTCATTTCACCAAGACCATCAATGAATGCAGATTTGCTATGATAATTTAGTCCAAGCCTTTGTGGACAGAGTTCTAAATTAACTGTTTCATTAAATTGTTCAGCTGCTGAACTAGCCAATCTACAGTTCCCACTCGCCATCTTAAATTCATTTACTATCACAAGCTTTACCTGTTACAGGAAGAGATTTGTTTAGCTGTTTGAAACCAATTAAATTTATTGCAAGCTTCTGTCATAGGCTTTTTCCTTAGACTTTTACCAATTACTAAAGAGACTTAAAAATCAGCAAACTCAAGACTAACATGGCTACGATCACAGTCTGTGCTAATGAAATTGAACTAAAACAGCTTGGCACCAACTGTCAACGATGATGTGGAAAAGGGCTACAGAAATAATTGATTTCTTAGCTTGGTTGCTAACTTAAGAAAAAGGATTTTTTTTTCCCCCTAATTAGAATGATTATCTTGTTGTCTTTAAAAAAATAAAAAGAAATGAAGACAAACAAGTTAGTTTTGTTTGTGCTGAAATAAACTGCTCTGTTTCCATGTTGATGATTTTAATCCATACAATGCAATTAAAATGCCATGAACATTATTTACCAAAGAAAAGAAATGGGAAGAGTTTGATGCCTGATGCCCTTTCTCCCCTCTCCAGCCAGGCTTTAGAGGACTCTGTGGGAAACATGGGAGCCCTTTTGCTGCATGCTGAAGAGGATATGAATTGAGGTCTGTCCTTGACAAGGGAGCCGTAGCTAGAGCTGTCACTCAGTCTCCGCAGACGATTACAGCACCCTGGTTCACCGGCACCGCCTCCTCCTTCCCCAAGGCTCTGAGCTGGGAAGGGACCAGTTTGCTACCCCGGCGCCTGTTGCATCGCCTGCTGTACTTTCCGGGACAGGACCAGTGACCTCTGAACTGGACAAAGGGCTGCGAGGTGACAGGCTATGGCGCATCTCCCGCTCAGGCAATTAGTGCCAGCTGCCATAGGTGTGTATGAGGGAGGAGAGGAAGCTTTTCCAAGGTGAAAAGCAGCACACCAAGGCTTTCAACAACTTCTCACAGGACAACCTGAATCTCTAATTTTTTTTTTTTTTTTCTCTGTGTGTGTACTTGCTCGTTGACTTGAGAGTCACGGATCCATGAGTCAGTGCCCAAACATTTCAGGTCGAGGTTATCATTGAACCACAGCCCTTGTGAAATGCCTTGTCTCACTTTTCATGCAGCATTTTTCTTTCCTACTACTGTTGTTTGTATTGTTGCCTGAGCATTGCAAGCAAGCCTTACAATACAGGAACAGTTTACCTTTCCCACCTCTCAGTGCATGGAAATAAAATAGTTCTGCCTCCTTTCATCCCCGTGCTTAGTGCATTAACATACAGCCCATTCAAGGCTGACAGCTTCCCATTTTCAGGCAGGGAGTACTGCAGAGGTGGTGGAAATGTACAGTGCTGGAGTTAGGAGGGAAGGAATACAGGCATTGCAAGCTAACCCCTGCTACACAAATATTCTGGCATCACAATCCTTCACATTGTCTTAGATGGCATTTGAAAACAAAATTAAATAGTTGTGGGAAGAAAACAGGGTGAAACCATTCTTCCCATCTTCCCCATCCTACCTCTTACCCCTCCGCCTACCCCTTGAAAAATACCCTTACCTAAGCAGAAATGCCACAAAGAAACTTCCAGAAGCCAAAATCAATCTGCAGCCTGCGGCAGGGCAGAAACGGAGTGCCCTGTTTGGGTGCAGTCTGACTTTTGTGCCTTTTCAAATGGGCTACGCACAGGGTCCTCTCACCGCTTTTGTTTTGCATCTGAGTAATTAAGCCTGTTACCCCCACATAATAACGCAGAAGTAGATATATAAAAAAATCCAACACCTCTTTAGCAAGAGAACAGGCTTCTCCCTGCCGTACTGGTCCTAAGGGCAGGCAGCAGAGTTTCAGTGGTAGCCACGAGGTATTTCCATCTCACCCCGGCATCAGCCGTGAGACGTTTTTATCATCACAGCTCAGGGCTCAAGCCTTTAAACTACGTTTGAGAAGGAAGATAAGAAATAGTGTAACATGCACATCTGCAACTCCCTGTGATTCAACTGCTATGTGAATACGTGTTTAGGAGTTGAAGTCTCCCTCACTGGGGAGACTTAACCCCTATGAAGACGTTTAACACAGGGTACTGACACCTTGTGATAACAGGCGCTAAGCTCCCAAAGGAAAAGGCAAAGCGCCGACATGCCAACCCACCAGTTCATTCAAAACTCCTTTTGAACAGAAGACTGACTGCCACAAAAATCTCACCCTAAATCAGGAGGAAAATAATTATCTTGATTAGGCACTTAGACATATTAAGGGTGAATACCCAGTCTCTGGTTTAACCCATCCTCCCTGTCATTATCGTTCTGTACTACTGAAATTCCTTTGGTCCTCTGTCTTTTATATGTGCACGCATTACTAATGAATGGCTCTGCCATCAGCACATCTCCTTCAGCAGAGCTCAAAATATCTGATCAAATTAGATCGGTTTCAATATTCTCCTTTAATGTGTAAAGGAACAGAGGCAGAAGGAAGGATTACCTCGACATCTCTCAGCAAATCAACAGAAAATTTAAAAGGTCACTCAGCTCTACTCCAGCGCTAACCAGGAGGCCAACCCAGCGCTGCCTCAGCCCCGGGGCTGGACAGACACCTCTGCCTGTCCGTCCACCCTGGGGCATCTGCTGGGCAGGGGCCACCCCATGGTCTACAGTGGAGTCCTTTCCCAGGCTCCCACCAACTTTGTCTAACAGCAACAGCCCACAGCTGAAAAAGCCAAATATTAGTCTTTGGAAGCAATATCTTTTAAAGGGTAGAGAGAACAGATGTCCATGTGTTACAGTTCTAATATAAATATCAAGCCCATTGCTTCCGTTGCCAGGCGTTCAGATTGTGACTTCAGTTTTCCCACAAAGGGAGCGCAGAAGCAAAGCACAGATGGGGAAATATTAGTTAATCCACAAAAAAAAAAAAAAAGAGAAGTTATTGCTTTTTTTTCTGCAAAAAACCCCAGCATTTCTAGAAAACACAAATGTAGTTCCAAGCTAACTGGTTAGTATTTTTCTTTAAATGGAGTGGTGGTTCAAATTTGTATCCTTCAAAATCCTAATTACAAAGTCAAGGCAGCAGTCCTTCTGGCTTCTGCAAGAATAATTACTTAAAAAAAAAAAATCAATATATAATTTTACATGCATTAAATGTGAGGTAATTCCTAGAATAAGGAATTATTATGTTCCTGCTTTTCTAGTAATATTTAGCACATTGAAGAATTACTCTGATGAAATCCAAAAAACTAAATAAGAATTTTTTTTTTTTTACCCTATTCTAAGAGAGGACAACTATTTTCCAAAAGCTCTTGAGAGCAAAAGTAGGATTTTTCCAGGTACTACTTTTAAACTGAATGTTTTGGGGTTTTTTTTATTATATGAGGGTAAGTTTCCTGGAATGCTCAGTCTTCAAGGCGATCTATGCACTGTAAAAAAAGAGAAGTTATTGCTTTTTTTTCTGCAAAAAACCCCAGCATTTCTAGAAAACACAAATGTAGTTCCAAGCTAACTGGTTAGTATTTTTCTTTAATTTAAATGGAGTGGTGGTTCAAATTTGTATCCTTCAAAATCCTAATTACAAAGTCAAGGCAGCAGTCCTTCTGGCTTCTGCAAGAATAATTACTTAAAAAAAAAAAATCAATATATAATTTTACATGCATTAAATGTGAGGTAATTCCTAGAATAAGGAATTATTATGTTCCTGCTTTTCTAGTAATATTTAGCACATTGAAGAATTACTCTGATGAAATCCAAAAAACTAAATAAGAATTTTTTTTTTTTTACCCTATTCTAAGAGAGGACAACTATTTTCCAAAAGCTCTTGAGAGCAAAAGTAGGATTTTTCCAGGTACTACTTTTAAACTGAATGTTTTGGGGTTTTTTTTATTATATGAGGGTAAGTTTCCTGGAATGCTCAGTCTTCAAGGCGATCTATGCACTGTTAGAAGTCCTCTCAAAATATATATCGTCACATACGGAAAATTTAAAGGTACACCCCATGGCACTAGTACGACTAAAAATTTCCCCTAGTCTGAAGAAAAAAATTGGATGGTCATATGGAAAGATCAAACCATAGGAAGGACAAAGAGACAAATAATAAAGAAAAAAAAAGTAAAAACATGGGGCAAGCAGCAACACATTGGCAAAAAGCAGCTTTAAGGACTTAAACCAAGATGACTATTTATTTCCTACATGTTTTCAACTCATTTGCAGCCCCCAGGCCTTCAAGTTCTGTTGCTCGCACATGGAAAAAGTAGGTTTTACAGTTTCTGTTACCCTATGGTCTTCACCTCACAGGGCGAGAAATTCCCAGCAAAACAAAGGAAATTTAAAGCTCCAAGACTGGAGCCTCAAAGAACAAGTGGAATCAGCAAACCCAGCAATCAAATAAAAGGTTACGAGTGTAAGTAGCAAAAAAAAAAAAAAAAAAAAATTTCCTTGTTGAAAAATTAGGACCTAAGAAATAAAAGTAAGTCTCAGCAGATGCATCAGAACATGCAAGAAGTTTGTCAAGATTTGGCAACAAGAGGCAGCGAGTGCAAACTGAAATACAAAGGATTACATTTCAACAGAAGAAATAAAATTGCTTTACTGTGAGCATGGTCAAACACTGGAGCATGTTGCCCAGAGAAGCTGTGGATTCTCCATCCTTGGAGTCACAGTCCTGGACAACCTGCTTGAGCAGGGGAGTGAACTAAATGGTCTCCAGAGGACCCTTCCAACCTCAACATTTCTCTGTGTGATTTTGTGTAATGAGCAAAATCATATCCATGTGGCAGCACTATTGCAGGCTGCCTGCCTTAGTCCAGGGGCTTTGGTCCAAGCAATGGATATCTACAGCTTCCAAAGCTCATTTGAACTGCAGTGACTCCCTCCTCATACCTTGAGAAAGCAAACTTTTGGTCTCAGGTTTTTTAGTAAGGTCCTAGACTGACAGCCAAAAACCTCAATTTCTTCTCAGAGAGTGAATCGAACAGATTTGTAACTCTACCCCTTCCCATCTGGGGCAATAAGCTGTTAAATCATCAGTGTGATGGTTTACTTCACTAGTCACTAAAAAGTCTTTGTCTACTCTGTGAGATTGCTCAGGAGCAGATTTACTATCGCAGAACATGACCGTGTTAAAGACTTTTCACATCACTTATTAAAAACTTAGCTAGGGCTAAAACAGATCACAGGAGTCAAGCAGTAATTGCTGTCTTTTTCTGCTGACTTGAGCTAGTTTTGGATCACTAACCAACTTGTCATGTTTTCCTTTCACAAGAACTAAAAAAAAATAAATAATGGAGTGGAAGGAATCACTCTGAAGATAAAGATAGATGTTAATCTGAATGTCAAAGATTAGCCACTAGCAGCAAATTTTACATCTAGATTTCCTTCAAAAACTGCCCTCTCTAAACATGTCCCTGATAACCTGGAGAAATAAACTGAGAAGATTGACTGTCTAAGTGGGGGAAAAAAATAATAGAAAGAAAACAAAATGTACCTCTTCTGATTAAGTATCAAAGCCTACAAATATACACAAGGTGTCTCTTGTCAGACATCCAGGAGAGAAAATTTTGTTCTTTTAGAACTTTGCTTCTTTATCTGAATAATGGTTTGATGAGTGTGATTTCAAAATATATTTTAAAGCTCTTATTGCAGGTTTATTTCTAAAAGTATGAATCACCAGCAAAAAGGCAGCTCAAGAGGAGCCTTTTAAGGACAGGAGCTGAAGCAGCTGAGGCAATGACAGCCCATTGTGCACTTGCGAATGGGAGCAGTAGAAACCAAAGCCTTTGCTTTCTGCTTCGTGGCTTGATTGACTTGGCAATTACACAGGTCATTGCTTTGATCTGCTCAAACTTTCTCCCATAGCATAGTCTTATTCCTTAAGGAATTACATTCCTGATCAGATTTTTGTGTCAATAAGTACTCCTTTTCATCAAGGGAAGCTTGACACATAGCAGAGTGGAGTAGAGGCAAAGAAAGAGAAATTGGGTAGAAGCAAATTACATGTGGAAGCAAATTACATGTGTCCAAGAGCAAATTGGCAGTATTTGTTCAGGTAGAAGAAAATCATACTAAATAGAGTAAGTCTTTAGTATGTGTATTCCAGAACATCAATGAGTGACTCATTACAATGAGTTTTATCAAGGGATTGCAACCTTTTTGAATCAAAACCATTGACTTTCCATTGTTCACAAATTTATCAATTTGGATTGAAAACCCAGTGAATTGTTTATGCTAAGTTGCCCCGTACATACTGCAGTCTTGCCATTCCCTTGGATATAGCTCCTTTTAAGCTACAACCTCTGTATAGATCTTGGAGGTCACATATTCAAATGACTGTGCTGCAAGTGAAAAAAGTAAACAGAGACTTTAGCAGCCCAGAGTATTGAGGAGTGTAGAAATAAACATTTATTCCACTCGTATCAATAAGGAAAAAAGGTTTCTGAGATTATCCAGTATGAATTTGCTACAAAAATACTTCAACATTCTGCCATTGTCTACAAAAGAACACACATTTATTAATCAATCCTACTCCTTCACAACCAAAAGAAGTGCCAAAGGCTGATTTTCTTATCGACAAGTGAAACAACGGCAGCACCAGAAATAGATAACTTTCATCTTCCCTTTTAGTCTGTGTTGAAGCAATTGGACACCAATGCTTTCTACTGGTACCTACCTCTATATACTGCTCTTCCATGCTTTGAAAGCTTGGGATAGGCAGAGCTGAATTTTTTCCTCATTGAGTGAATCTTGTAATTTCTACGAATGAGATGCAAACTCTTGTTTTAAAGAATGAAATAGAATTTAAATTCTGCTCTCAGGAAGAAGAAAAGGTAGATACTTTGCCAGTTCCACTGAAAAGTGAGGAAAGATCCTTCTCCATTCTAATCAAGAGACAGAAATTACTTTAAGCAGATCACCATCTAGACCAGGTGTATTGGGTTTGCATGACAATGTTTTGGAAGCTGGGGGAGCTATAGGGGTGGCTTCTGTGAGAAGCTGCCAGAAGCTTCCTCTATATCTGACAGAGCCAGTGCCAGCTGGCACTCGGACGGGCCCGGTGCCAGCGGCCCCAAAGACAGCCCCACCGCTGGCCAAGGCTGACCCCATCGGCGATGGTGGTAGCGCCTCTGGGGTAGCAGAACTAAGAAGGGGAAGAAAACCCAAAAAAAGGGCACAGCAATCGCAGCCAAAGAAGGGAGTGAGAATGTGTGAGAGCAGCAGCCCTGCAGCCCCCCAGGTCAGAGCAGCAGGAGGGGCAGGAGGGGCTCCAGGCCCCGGAGCAGAGGGTCCCCGGCAGCCTGTGCAGTGCCATGTGGACGCCGGTGCCTGGCCCTGGACTCTGCTGCCCTGACTGGGCTCCCTTGGCATCACCTTCGGGCCGTTGAAGGACCCCACCACCGCCCCAGCTCAGGGCCCCCCTCGCTTTGGGGCAGCCCTGCACCCTCAGAGCAAGGTCACTGCTTCTTTCTGTGCCGTCCACCAGGTCACTGCGTCAGGAGCAGACCATCAGTGGAAAGGGAGACAGCTACTACCAGAATTACTGCTTCAGGAGGCCCACTTCTCTGGAGCATCACACCTTAAAGGAGATAACTTATTCATCTAGCTGAAATAGGCAGCCTACCCACGGAAAAATACTTTTTGCTCTGCTGTCACATGAGCCACAATTGATATAACTCTCAGCACATGACTTTGTTCTGCTTCCAAAATATTCCCAACTGCCTGTCATTTCCCTGCCTTCATCTTCCTCATCCTCCCTATTATTTCTTTTGCATCTGACACCTTGTCTTCTTCCTCTATAAAGAGGTACAGTCAAATTGCGTAAGTCTATTGCATAAATCCCAACTGCAAACACCCCAAGATGCCTGTCATGACTTCTTGTTTCTGGTATTCCTCTTCCTCACCACCCCCCCATCTGCCCCCAACCCCCTGATATTCTCTAGATTTCTAAGTCTTCAGACAAGAGTTATCTTACTATCATTTTTGCCCCCATGTAATGCCAAAGGACAACTACCTTTCTGAGTTATTAATGGTGATTATTCAATAAGAATAATTTTCCAACTAAATTAAACATCTAAAGTAAGAGCAAGTACAGGTTATGAATGCCTAAGAGCTATCAAATCCCTGCAATTAGTACCCTATTCAGAGCTAAGGAAAAGCCTCAAAAGCAGCACTGAATTCTAGATTTTATTTTTTTTATTACTATTTTTCATTGTGGAATAGGGCAGAGAGATATCACACAAGAATGACTGACTCCAAAGCTTCTGTGTGCATTCACTACCTGAAGTCTGAAACTTCAAGAAACTTCTTGCAGATTTACGACCACGTTAGAAAACAGCCAGTTTCCCTTTTACTTTGTTCAATTTGTGGGAAAAAAAATCAAAGCAGTAAAAATACACAACTCCGATGCAATCAAATCTACTTTATTTTTACCATCTTCTGTTTCCTTCACCATGTTTAAAGCAAGAACAAAAAGCTTTCAGTCAAGGCTTCAGCACACATGCCCAACCATGAAAGACAAATACATCTTTCATCAGCAATGTATTAATGGGTAGACAAAACTATTATTATATTTCCCCTGCTAAGATGGACTTAAAGCAGTATGTTCATCAGAACTGCATACAACCTCTAAACTGGCCAGAAAGTGTGATCAAAACAAGAAGCAACTCTCCACCTTGTGACAAGACATTTGTTCAAAGCCACATTTTTTCTTCCTCCACAGAGGACTTTGTAAAAATGTGTTTCAGAGGTTATTCTTTTCTGAGGGCATAGCAAGACAAGTAAAATGAATAACAAGAAAGCTCCCTGGGCGAAGTCATCCCTACTCAGCAACCTTTCCTCCTGTTTCACAGTTAAGGCTGTGGAGCTGCAGCAGATGGGATGGAAATTCCCCCCCTGGGATTAGAGACATTTGTTCATCACATGTTTGTGCCAGCGCAGAGGAAGCTGTGCCAAGTGAAGACACCATGAAGATTTGATTCTAGCGGCCGTGTTTGTCTCAAGTATAGGCTGCACTTATTTACCCTCCTGCAAGTGCTGTTTCGGCAGCGCTGCAAGGGCTTGCAAATTAGGCAAATACTTCCTGTTAAAGGTTGCCTTGATCTTCACCTCCATCTTTCTGAGCTGGAATCTCAAGCAGTGAAAGAGCATTTAAGAGGAGCTGGGAGCCCAGCTTTTAAGTGTCAACCTTGTTATTGACATTTCTATACAGAAGGTAGAATCATAGAATATCTTGTGTTGAAAGGGACCCGTAAGGATCACTGAGTCCAACTACATTTGATATCTCCATTTGATAGATTCAAATCAATCAGCTGATACATGCATTGGTATACAAAGAGTTAAGCACATAGTAAAATAAGCTATCTAAACAATTTTCAGTCTGCAGGGAACTCCTCTGGCTAGCCAGTGTTGGCTGGAATTGGGAAATCCACATGCCAGGAAGAAACTAAACAAGCATATTTAATTAAGAGCAATCCTAAAAGCATAGCTTTTATAATTAAGGTATTATAAAGGAAACCAAAATCCTTCAGAGATATCAGAAATACTTAAAACTCCAGTACTGTTTGTCTGCCAGTCAACTCTCAATAGAGACTTTTCCTGTCAGCCAGGTTTAAAGGCTCGGGCTCCAGACAAATTGATTGCTCATAAAAAGAATATCAGTTACATCAGAACTTTCTGCTGTATGCTGAGCTTTGACAGGGTGGAGAATGATGTCCCCCACAGAGCCAAACCACGTGTAGGCACAAAGCCCACATGGCTGGGTTGCATTGTTCTCTTTCTCATACGCTACAAGCAAAACCTCCTTTCTCTCATCTCTCTCAACAGAAAATTTCTGAGCTCAAATTTGCTAAGATATTTGAGCTATAATCCATCACTAAGCAGATAGAAACCCTGTAAAACTTGCCATCTCCAACCTTACTAGAAGTTCCTTCCACTCATAAACAGCAAATTGATACCTGGACTCAAAAGACATCTTTCAGGTCACACCTTTTTAGGGAAAACATGGCCTTCTGCAAAAATTATTATACTGTCTCACACTTTTCACCTGGTTATTATTCAGGCTGTAGGCTTGTTAGCATGAGGACTTCCTACAGGCTTTTATAGCCTGCTAAAACTCCCAGTATATATTATGGCCTTCAGATATTAGAGCTGCATAATACTATTACTAACAGAACATGGAAGGGTAATTTACTGACAAATGACTGTAATTGAACACACACAAGCTACTAACAATGCTCTAACAGAAAAATACATTATATATAACACAGAAATACCATATCAAATTTTAAGAAGGGACTGTAGGCAGCAAGGCAGAGTTAACACCACCTATTAATTATAGCTATTCCAGACAGACTCCTTCTTGGCTTGATTTTTAACTTTCATTAATGTAGGCTACACAGCTGTTCCACTGCATGCCGCTTTTGCTGAGGCTTTGCTGTGTTTATCATTACTAAGCTTTTCTGAAGCCCATCCTGAATCTCCTGTGTTGCAGTATATGCTCCCACTTATCCACCAAGGACGTGAAGAAAAAAAATGTATTCCTTTATATGGCAATGTCCTTTTATGCATTTCAAGGCTACTATTACATTCCCCATCAGTCTATTCTTTGAGGTGCTTGTGGGTGACAAGTTTTCCAGACCTCGTCCTCTCATTTTCCTCCTCAAGGTTCTCTCCAATTGATCCTTCTCTTTCTGAAAGTGTGATGTTCAAATCTGGATATAGTACTTTTGTTGCAGAGTAAGAGAGAGGTGAGCTAACATCAAACATCTTTACAGATAATACTTCTGGTTACACTATTGAGTATTGCACCTCTGTTGCAATTACTGCCAGTGAAGACACAACAGATCTACGTAACCTGAAATCAGATCTCACACCATAAAGAGGCAGATTAAAAAGCTCTTATCCTCACACTTTAAAAGGACTCTCAGTATTTCAACAAGCTGATTCATTAATGCTATCTCTTCATGTCGGAGAGAGATGACTTCCAACAGTGAAAACTTCCCGAATTTTGCTACCACTCATTGTCACACAGTTGGGATGGAGTTACAAGATGTATGACCGATTTTTTAGTACTGTGTTCAGCAAGTATCTTGAAAGGAAATCCATATCTTCAAGCATATCGCTGATTTAACACATCCTCAAAGGTCTCCAAGAATCACGACTATTGCTTATTTGGCAACTTTATCTTCAGAAAGTGATGTGGGAAAGAGGAGCAGCCACAGAGCTGTGGATTCTCTTACAACACCACAACAGTATTCGCAGGAGGCACAGCAACTGAACTGTGGGTAACCAAAGTACACATGTATCACAGACCAGAAGGAATGAATCACAAAAAAACTGGACAAAGAGCAGAACAGATACCTCACATGAGGTATCATACCTCACATGATCCAGCTTCTCAGCAAAAGACCGGGAGTTTTAAAAATATCAAAGCTACTTCTATAGAGAACATCAAAGACGTTTCTGTTAATCTATTCCCACCCACTCCTTAGTTACAGCTTCCTCTGGCTTCTTGCACAATCTCCTACTGAACTCAGACACATGAAACAGCTTCACACCGGCACAGCATGCCCGTTTCCCTCTGTCCCCTCACCGACGTGCCCACTAACTGTCATCTGCTGGAATTTAAAGCCAAGGGTCACCCACATAGTGGAATGCACTCCATTTCATGTCTTCCAAAACATCACTAGAACATAATCAGTCATCATTTCCAAATAAATCAATGATACCTCCAAGGCTGAAGACTTAATGCTATACTTTATGCCTAACCACCTCCCTCTAAAATAGACTCTCTCCAAGAAAAACTGTCTGCAGGAGGAATATATACCTATGTCAGACCAACCTCCAAGTAGTAACAAGTTCATTTATTCCCATTAATTTTTCCTTTATATTTTTCATAAGTGTTTGTCCATCACGTTAAACCCCTTCCCCTTGCTCAAATTCGCTAGACAGGTTATCATGAACCAAAGCTTTAAGATATAAACACCAAAATCATTAGAAGAATACGATTTTTCACTTTGAGGCAGAGGCATGTTTTTTTTCTTTCTTGGTTTTTATGTTTGTTTCAATTACTCATCTTATCCGGGTACAGAAGTATCGTTCAATGTCTACCTATAAATTCTAACAAATCTGTGAATAATTCATGCAGTAGAGGAGACCAAATTACCACCTACCTGCACCTGTGGATGCTGAGGGATTAATAATAATTTATAAGCTCCCTTTTCTCTTAAACTGCATTCCTGAAGCACCAAATAACGCACTTGATCAGCGTGGCTGTCAACTTTGGAAAGTGAAACAGATGCATCACTGGAAGGCAAAAGTTCTTTTCTAGATTAAAGAAAATTCATGAGGAGGCCACTCTGTAGATCACCTCACCCCAGACTTTGAGGACCTCATTTCATAGGAAGAGCAGCACGCGCTTACCTCACAGCTTCAACCTGAGAGTCCATCTCCCATTTCTAAGGGGAAAAAACCAAACAACAAACACAACCCCGCATGCCATGGAGCTTGGTATAACATAAAAGGAAATCGGTATTTTCTGTTTGGTTACCAGTTGGTGAAGCAGGTCTGTCTGACCCTGTTCCATACACACACACACCCTGAACAAAGATTTTTGCTGTGCAGCACAAGAAAGGACCAGCTCCTGCTGCTAGACCAGATCAATTCCTTCATGTCTCAGGGAAACGTTTGCCTTGTAGGCAAAGAGGAGAATTTTATATTCCAGCAGTCCTCCGGCTCCAAGAAGGGAGCCTGAAGTGTTGAGTCTGTGGAGTTCAGGTCCCTCCAGCGTGCAGGGTGCTGCACGATGCAGAGCTCTATCCCAGCACCAGGGTCTTCACCAGGTTTTTGTACTAATCGCTGTTATTGCCGTATGCCCCAGCGATGCCAATGTTGCAGTTGATCCAGGGTTGCTCCCTTTCGCAGGCTCAGCATTCAAAAGCACACTGGGATGCCCCCACCCCTGCTGCTGGGGGGACACTGGCATCCCCCATCTTGGGGTCTCCCTGCCCTGCCCCAAGCTCAGGGGCCGCAGCCAGGAGGGGCTCTTGGCCCTGCTCCCACCAGCACCCCGAAGAGACAAGCCCATTGCTGCACTTGGAGCTGCTGCACCAGTCCCTCCTCCCACATCCCATCCTTCCCCGCTGCCGCGGGCTCCGGGCTCTAGATGACACCATGGGAAAGGCCCAGGGATGCTGCCTGCCGCACGTCCCAAAAACAAGCCGCTGCCCACCGCAGGAGAGCCGAGCCCCCGGGTCTCTCCCAGCCGCACGTGTTGCCTGTCCAAGAGCAGCAGCTGGGCACTCGGCCCGACGCGCTGCTCACGACGTGACCGCGGGCATCCCCAGCGCGAGCCTCCCCGGCCAGCCCCAAGGCAAGGTCTGAAGCAATGCTCGCCAAGAACCTGATCCGTACTGGTTCCCTCCACGCCGGCGTGCTGCGGAAGAGCCGCAGGAGTTTTCGGCACCGTTTCCAACCTCGTTTTTCTTCTTGCTTGGCAGCTAGGTCACAGCTTGCTGTTGTGCCTCTAGTGTTGTTAACCTTGGCTGAAAGCTCGAAGCTGTGAACACTGCGGCACTGCTGTGTGGTTCGTATTGCTAGTAACATGGACAACATTTTCCTGGAGGTGAACACAGAAAAACGCAGATTTGAGCAAATGAAATGATTTAACAATTTTTTTCCCCCTAACATTCGTTTCAGAAGAAATTGAAATTGTTACACACATAAAAAAAGCTTTCTTCCTCCATGTTACCATGAAGAAGGAAAAAAAAACCCCTTAATTTTAACATTTTTTAAAAATATTAATATATTTAGAGAGACAATATGAGATATTTCATTTAACTACAAGCAGCAAGAAAGTGTCAAAGTGTTTATGCAAGTTACAGTTCCAAATTTACCTTTTTCACTTACCAGCAAATACATTCTCATTAGTCTTCAGTTGTTTACTTTTACCCTGTTTGGGTGGTGTGTGTGTGTGTGTGTGTATTTTGGGGGTTTGTTGGGTTTTTTTGTTGTTGGTGTTTGTTTGTTTGTTTGTTTTTTAACCTTATACCCTATGGATAAAACACTCCCCAAATTCAAGATCAGATATTGAGAATATTAGTCTCCAAATATTTGCAAGGTAAAAAAGCAACCTTTCAACCCCTATGGCCTTAAGTAACAATCTTCAGTTTCCGTTAAGTGTCTCAGTGAAGGCCAGTAAAGCTTTAAAGCATAAAACTAGCTTCTCTGAGAAGCCTAAGGCATTATATTACATCCAAGTAACACAACAGGCTTTGATTGCTGCAATAGCTACAAATTGTTTGACATAATTGTTTACACAGTAATTTCAGGTGCCAGCACCAGGTAAAGACAGATGTGTATGACCTAAATCGTCCTAAAACATCACAGGTACTGGAAGCTGTTTACAATAGTGTTTTCCTGAGAAACATGGATGGTCTGAAGTTGGAGTACTTCTCAAGGAGGTCAAGAAACAATATGGATTGTGCTGGACTGAGTCTCCTCCACATCTTCTTACTGTCTTATTACGGTGTTGTACCTAACCTGCCAGTTGGCTTCGATTAGATTTGTGGCTGACTCTAGTCGATGCCAACTTCATGGCAATTTCTCAATTCCATCACATAGCTGAAATTACCCAGCTGGAAAAAAACTTACCAAGAATATACTGGGAACATTAAAGAATCAGACCTTTAGTGCATCCCCTCCCTGCAAATAGTATGAAGCAAATCAACTGTGAACTAAACTAAGAGCAGAAATTGGCATGAATTATGCAAGCTATCTCAACTGAACATTTTTTTCCCCCTCATCATATCCCTGCTTTACCTAATGCAGGAAAATTCTTTCAGACAGCTGTTATTTTTTTTGGCTTCTTTCATACATCACCAGGAACACCTCCCACTGGGTTTCTCAGGAGATTGCTAAAATAACAGAAGTAATACAGTGCAAGTATTCTATCATTAGTCATCGGGATGGAGATCATTCTGGCTTTGTCTGCTTCTCTCCATGATTTCTTTTGGTGCATCAGCACAGTCTTTTGTTTGTTCTCTGTGAACACACTCGTCATTCTTCAATCCTTGTAGTACCTATGTGACAAGTTATTACACTGAAAGCCTGATTATGGGCAAAAGGGGAAACACTTCATTTGGGAAGCCAAGAATTTATTGTTAGACTAATTAAAATCTTAACAGCCTAAATAAAATACAATAAACTGTTATTACAGTGCAGTTACATTGATACTAACCTTCAGAGTCCCAATTATCTGAACAATACAATGCACAGCTCAGTAATACAGTCAAAGATTGCTATACAAAAGCGTTCTCTGGTGTTATGCTCTCCTTTACCCTGCCCCTCTGGCTCCGAAGCGTGACAACAAGTCAGCCTCAAGAATCAGCTGGCGGGGGAAGGACAGGGGACTGGGGTTGCAACAAGTCCTTAGTATCCCCAGTCCTTTCCTAGAAGTAGTATTATGTTCATGATGGGGTTTCTTCCTCTGCCGAGGAGTATGCTGTCAATGGTTTCTTCCTTCTCCCTCCAGGGCCCACACTTGAGTATTTTTATACATTTTCTAGCACAATTTTACACTTACATCTTTCTTCACTGATGTACAGCTTATGTTACATGCAGATTTGCTATGGATAAGAAACTCTCTCCATAAGTCAGATAGATACCTGTTCCTTTTCTCTTTGTTACCACTAAATCTGGTCTTGTCCAGCTCTGCAGTTCTTTACTGAACATGGTTGAGTTTTTGATAGCCCTGAAGCCTCCAGTATTATTCCTTGCCCTTTCCATTGTCACCCTGTGTGTCTACTCCTCTCCACCACATCCTGCGACTTCTTTGCTGGCCTCTGCTGTCATACCATGTCTACATTACCCCATGTTATGTTATGGCCATAAATGCTTCATTCTAATAACTACTTGTTACAATTGCCTATATAAAATTATGGAAATTCCACATGCTTCTACAAAACAAAGCAAAAGCAAACCAGATGAGGCAATAGCCTCCTCATCATTAAAAAAAAGTTGTTGCAGCTAAACAAAAAGAAAGCTCTAGGCTGCCTAAAGCAAAATCAGGCAAAGCCTAGTAAGAATCAGTCCTGAGGCCTTACGAAGTGATTAAGCTTACAAAGTAACCGGTTACAGAGCTATACTGACCAAGATGCCTCTTCCCCAGGCATCAAAACTCAAGTGTCAGTGTCCTCAAGCTTTGGGCACAGTTGCGGCCATTGAAAAGCACTTCTCTGTGTTGCTTCCAGTCCCATAAGGTCAATTATGTTCCTTCATAGGCAAAGCAAATGCTTAGGAGATAATTAAAAGATTATTTAGGGAAAAAAATCCAGATCCAACTATAAATGGATGCGGATACACCAGGTTCTTTAATTAGCAACCTTCGCTCCAGAAAATCATTGGGTTTGTTTTTGTTTCTACAAACACAGATCACACTGAAAGTGATGGAGATTGTGAGGTTAGCAGCTGGAAATGGGGAAATTGTGCAACTCCTCAAAAGTAGGTGTTCTAGTACAAGTCAGTCAGATGTATGCTATTCCTGGCTGCATGCCTATTACACTTGTTAGTCGATTATGCTTTTTGTTTTCTGCTGATGGCTTGATTCAAGGTCTTGAAAGCTTATCAATGCATTTCTCGTTTGTGTTCATTATGACAAGGTTTAATCTACAGAAGTTTTATCACCTTGTCGTGCCCTCACTTTACAAAAGTTTGCAGCCAAATTTCAGTCAAAATTGTCATAGGTTCTGCTGAAATATGCCATGAAAGACTGCAGCTTTGGCAGAGCACAAAAAAAACCAAGCCTAAGTCACTTTTCAAGCATTCCCTCAAAGTCCATCTCTAAGTATGAGTGGGAGGGGAAGCTGCTGAATACAATGCTTCATGGACAATATCTGAAGTCTGGAAAGTCTAAGCACAAGAGAGAAAAATCTGCAAGTACTAACTGGCTTTCACAGAGATTAAATATAGTAGATCTTAATCTACTAGGCTGTGAAAAATTCAGTCAAGTTCTGGCAGCATAAACCAAATGAAATAGGCTTTTTTTCAAGTATAATGTAGTTTAGAGAAGCAGATGTTACCACCTTCTGGCAGAGAAAAAAGCCACATTTTCAGGCAAAACAGCCCCTTAATACGTATTGAAAAGCCTGCACAGTGGAATATTTGGTGCAACCCAGAAAAGTCCAATTTGTGAAAGCAATTGCCTACAGCTATATTTTGAGACCTCCAAAGAAAGAAGAAAGCCATTGAAGAACACACCCTTCTACGCTCAGCAGTGTCTGCAGTGCTACTTCCTCATTATGCCAAGCATGACACGGAGTGCAGCTTGTAGAAGACTGAAGATTGTAAGGACATCTTCTACTGTTACATATATTCACAAAACCAGAATCGTTGCTCTGTTTTGAGCTAAACCTATTCACCTTAATCCAAATTCTACTTGAATGAAGAAGTTGTCCTTGTTCAAGCTTCCATGTCAGACACAACCCAACTCTGTTTTCACAGAATTGCTGAGGTGGGAAGGAGACACCAGAGATCATCTAGTCCAACCCCTGCTCAAGCAGGGTCAGCTAGAGCAGGTTGCAAAGGACTGTGTCCAGTCAGGCTTTGAATATCTCCAAGAACGGTGACTCCACAACATCTCTGGGCTACCTGTGAGAGTGCTCACACAACCGCACAGTAAAAAAGTGTTTTCTTACGGAATTGGATGGAGTTTTCTGTGTTTCAGTTTGTGCCCACTGCCTCTTGTCCTTCCACTAAGCACCACTGAGAGGAGTTTGTCTCTGTCTTCTTTACTCCCCCCATCAGATATTTTTACACATTGATGAGATCCCCCCAAGCTTTCTCTTCTGGCTGACGAGTCAAAGTGCTCTCAAGCCTTTCCTTGTATGAAAAGTGCTCCAAGCCCTTAGTCATCTCTGTGGCCCTTTGCTGGACTCTTTCCAGTACATCCATGTCTGTCTGCTGCCAGGAAGCCCAGCACTGGACACATCACTACAGATGCAGCTTTGCCAGTGCTGAGTAGAGGGGATGGGTCACCTCCCTCACCCTGCAGGCAACATTCCTCCTGAGGCAGCCCAGGGTGCCGTTGGCTGCTGTTGCCATGAGGGTGCATTGCTGGCTCATGGTCATCTTCCTGCCCACGAGGACTCACAGGTTCTTGTCTGCAAAACCGATTTCCAGCACGATCTGCGATTTGAGCCTAGGAACGAAGGAGCCTAGCAGCAGGAAAGCGAGCCCTCTTTTCTGCGAGCACTTGTGGTGAGCATCTACGTCCAGAAGAGATGCAAATGTCACATGGGGCCAATGGCACAAGACAGCTGGATTAGCAAGTGTGCTGTGCTACAGCTGACACTCATTGCTTGTCCTTGAGATATTTCTATCATTTGCTTTCCTCCAAAGAATGGCAGGGAGCAGTTGGAAATCTTCTCAACACAACGAACTGGCTAAGCCTCCCTCACATCTGACATACTGTTCCCATAGTCTCCTGTATGAACTACTGTTGTAAGTGAGTCTGAGAACACCTGGGGGCCTGCATGCTTGGTTTGTGTGCAATTATGTAACCTCTTGATCCAGAAGCCGGGACCATGTCTTGAAATTTCCAACAGCAAATGAAACCACCTTGAGCCTTGACCTGGCAACCCTCAAGGGGCTGCATTTCAGCCAAAAACTCCCACGGCTGGTGTGGCCTTATGCCTACACCATGCTTGTTTCCCGTGCTTCAGACTCAGATGCAACACTGGGCTGACAACATCCATTGCTGACAAAGGACAAAAAGCAGGATTACTCACATTTGAACATCCGCTTCCATTCCTTCTTCAACCTTAAGAGCCTTTGAGTACTTGCCAAGTTAATGATCTTTTCATTTTTATACAAATCTTTGCTGATTCAAGAGGTGGAAAAGGAAAGTAATGAGGGAAACACACATGTTGCAATACCAAAAGAAGAGTTCTTAGTGCAAACAGCCCAGCTGGAAAAAGCAAACAACAGAAACCTTATGAAACAGTTTGATCTTTAGTTTCCAGTCGAGCTATGTAGATCCTCCCACACACAGACAATACTTACCCTCCAGGACGGCTTGCAACCGGGCTGCAATCCATCACATGCCATGAGGTCCTAAGTCCACACTGCATGACCCATGTGTGTGAAACTCAACAGCAGCCCTTTCTTCACTCTATCCGAGAGAAAAATCCATGCTTTCTCTGCACACTGGTTGTGCTGAGCCAGAGACAAGCATTTTAGAGCGGCTTCCCGCTAATGAGCTAACATTTCCAAAGTGGGCTCAGGCAGATGCAGCTGTAAGAGTACTGTAACTCCAACTCATTGCCCCTAGTGGAAATGAAGCAATGAATAAGACAGCTGATTAACAGCGACCCAAGAAAGAAAATTATGATTAACATTTGTCTTAGTGCCTTAACATCTTCCTTTTTTCTTTATACAAGGCAACATGTGTGCTGAATGTAACATTCAAAGAAAATATTTTAGTACTATTTTTTTCCCTTCTATCTACAAAACTAAACATCATCTACATCAAACAAATATATTTCTGACCTACTGAGGGATATGGCTATCCAGCAAGCATGCTTTCTCTCCCTTCAGTGGAGCTCTGATGTCAAAATTATCACACTTCCCACCCACGAGTCCTTTGAACTTCTAACTTCAGATGACATCCAAAGTAATTCCTCCATGGTCTAAAACAATTTGGTAGAAGTTGTCATCATTCCTCATCTCTCTCATATAACCCAGTTGTTTGAACAACATGCCATGAAATAGCTACAATAAACCATTGACCCACTTGGCATGTAACCAATGGGCTGAGCAAGGAAACCTCCCATTGCTTTAGTGCCTAGGGACCTGCTTCATCTGCTCTTTACAGTAAAATGTAGCATTTTTTCAATACAACAGTCATCATCTACACTGGGGCCACAAGTTCTTGAGAGAATCTGCTCTGCCTTTCAGGAGCAGCAACACCCGAGCATCAGCCAGTTAATTGCACTCCATGATACCCTCCAGAGCACCCACATTCACGTAACTGAGTCAAGCTCCTGTGTTCTTTCCGCAGAGAGCCTCACTTCAGACTTCTGATTCATCCGGGATCCTGCCCAAATACTTCAGCTGCTATAGCTGAGGGAAGAAAGGCATGGAAATACCACTCTCCAGCAGTAAAATCGGAGGCTCAAATTCAGGCAAGTCCCATTCTCTAAATGAAGCTTAGAGGGATGCAACCCTTTCTTCTAGAGCTAAAAGAATCATTGTTCTGTCAAACACTTATTTTGGCATATTTTCTTAAAGCAGAGGGGCTTCTTTAGCCCTCTCAGAGAGGCTGCACAAACCCTGGGCCCATGCTGGATAACCTGAGCTGGACCATGCTCACAGCAAAGTTTTTCCACAGCCACATATTTGCCTTGCAGCCATATAAGCAAAAGTGTGAAGCTACTGTATGGCAACATTTTTACTTGCCAAGACAGTTTCAGATAAAAACTCTTAAAAGGAGCAGTATCATATTTTGCAAATTTTTTAGTATTTTCTCTCCTGCACTTCTCATGTACTTTTTAAAGCTTTAAATTTATGTGTAAACTAACCTTTGCGTTACTTTACTGTCCTTTACAAAGCTGTTAGATACAGGTACCTCCTTCAAGAACTTGAAATGGAAGCATTTACATGTATGCATGCCTTGTGAAACGCTGTAGCTGCAGGGCACTCAGGGTATACCTGATTCTTCCTCCTTCCCATTATAACACTAACACAACTATCAGCAGATGAGCTTGCACCAGGAATAAAGGAGGTAACTTGAGAGCTGAAGGCATGACTCCAGAAGAGAGCTGTAAACCATCTGACATCTTTTGTAGAGAAGGATCTAAAGGGGACTCCTAATGAATCAAAACAACATTAATAACTTGTAGAAAGTGCCAACTCAGGTGAATGCAATGAAGAATACTTCACAATTTGAGCAGTTGTGATTTTTTTAATTATTAGTTTTAAAAGTGTGTTACAGAAAGCCCAGAAAACCATATTCACACCTTGAAGGTTGGTAAATCACCAAACAAATTAGATGTGGACCTTCTCTTGAAAAGAAATATGAGTTCCTGAAGACAAGATTTCTCTTCACTGTTCATATACCACCTAGAACATCGTCTCTATTGCAATAATGCTGAGCATTGACAGACAACAACAACATCCAAGGGAGCTGTGCAATTAACTTTAAGGGCCATTTATTCACTCTGAGTTTCAAGAAAAAAGTTTCCATATGAAGCCCTTAGCTTTTCTGTAAAATGTATAAAAGAAGTGGCACCAAAGGCATCATCTGGATCCACAAAACCCCTTCACTTATAGATATAGGCAAAGAAACAGATAAAATAAATAGATCATAGGTCAAGAAAAGTTAATAGATACAGCACTTATGTATATCGATCCCCCTAATGTTTGGTCAGGTTGGCAAATAGTGGTTTTGTTAGAGGAAGAGGTGCATCTCCATGTTCCAGCCTCTCGCACCCACAAGTACACCACTAACACTAGTTACAGCCCTTCCAGGGCCCCCTCTCCCCACTATACTTACCAGATGGCCCAGTAGCTCAGCTGCTGCTCCCCTCAACCAACTGACATTTGGATTTTGTTTCTTCCAGGCTTCTTGCTTGAATTGTTGCAGCTGGCATTTCTTTCTTCTTCTATAGCTAGAGGCTGTGAGATGGTGTGCGACAGATCCATCAGCAGTCTCCGTCATCTGACTGTGACCTACAACAGCTAAAACATCTGTATACCTTGGCCTTGGCCCTCTGCCACTCTAGAGAGCTGCTGTCCAGATGCAGTGTCCCTTTTGGACATCTGAACCGTGCCAAAGCCAATAAGTCCTCCTACAAACTGCTCATGGCTATACACCAGATACCGTGACATATGCTCTGAGGTTGGAAAGTCTCAGGAAGGAGCCTTCATGCCCCCTTCTACTAATAGAAAAAATGGAATAGAAAAGGGGAAGATAACAACAGATTTTTATGAATCCGATCCGACATTCTGCAGCAAAAATAGAACTTCACATGCAATAAGCACCCTGGCACTAGTGTGCATTGCACAGGTAAAAGCATGCTTGAATAAGAAGTTTTCACATTATTTGTCAGATCAATCACTGCAAGAGGCAACAACAGGGCTTTACTGACATTTTCACACTGCAAACAATTTTTATTATATTCCCCCATATATTCCAACAGCTGTGCTAGCAAGACCCTTGGTAATGGACTTCAGATTCTCCAATTTCTTTGTATTTACTATATTTAGATTTGTTTTTCAAACATCTTGATCTGACTATTGGCATGACTCATCAATTTTCGGCAGCATATTATTATAACTAATCAGCATCTTACAATTAGAGGCAAGGGCTTCTGAATAAAATTAGTTAACTGGAATCCTTTTTGAGCCAGTCAGCAGTAGCCATTAGAGGAAAAGCTTTACCATTTCTATTGATCAAAAAAATCTAGAGATAAAACACTGCTGGAAAACATCCTGGAGATTATGTCAATACACATTAATACAATAATATTTAAGAAGCCAGACACATTCATCCCTTTTAACATGTGCTTGGACTTTGGAATTACCCATTATGATTTCCGTATCATTATTTACACTAACTGAAAAGCTTACCTTTCTCTCAAAAAATTCATTTTAAGGTTTAACAGGAAAATTCATCACAGTCTGAGCAACAGTTCTCCAAGGAGTTTCTTTAAAGTGTCCATATCTATTTGACTTTGCAACCACACAGGCAACTACATGTATGAGCTCCAAGATCTGCATTTTTGGCAAGTTCCCCTACTCTACAGTTTGTTCTTGATACAGCTGCACAACAGAGATCAGTCAAAGCAACCTCTGGACTTGGCTGCCTCCGGCACATCTGCCCAACACAGCCTGAGATTGGAGGAGGACAACCTTCTTCTCACCTCAATTGGTGAGAAGATTGGAGTGACATGCTGCACCGGGGGAAGCTGTGGCATTTGGGGAGAGGCAGCAGCCTCCAGCTTTGGGCACGCTCTGAGCTCAGGTTAGCCAGGAGCCCTGCCTTCTGTAGCAGCAAGGCACTGCTCATCGGCTGCTGAGGGACATTTTGCCTCCAAGAGGCAATCCTCCAGCTTCCAGCATTGTTTACGGGCAGGCTTCATCTACAATTTAGCAAGGCAAATTGTTACCTGGCACACCAATAAGCTTTCTAACTCCAGGTAGAGGCTATTTTAGGATGATTTTATGCCAGTATAATTTTTCCTCATTTCCATTTCTACCAAGGAATAATTTTTAGCTCAATAAAAAGAACAGTATATCACCCTACTATTTTCCTGGAATAAGATTATTCAAATGGCAATTAAACCAGTATCTTTACAAAGAAATTTTCGTTTGCAAGCCCAGTGTACCAAGCAGTACGTTCAGAATGCCAGTGTTTAATTGATGGCCTCGTCTTTCCCAACAAGGCAGGAAACCTTCAAAAAAAGCTGAAAGTCTGAAATTTCTCATCTTTCAAGAGTTCACTTTTGACAATGCTGATTATTAATGCCCCCCTTTTAACTCCTACTCATGTAGCCGAGTTCTTCGCTGTTGACCAGCTCATACAGTATTAACTTTATCTACAAGCGTTCCTGGCACCCTCTGACACCACGACAACCCAGGGCTATCTACAGTCTCCATGTCAACATGGGCTGTCAGTCTGCAGATCAGCTTCCCCAGACCAGTGTCCTGAGCCCACACAAGTTTTAAATGCCTGCAAGGATCAGCCACACCCAAGTGACAGCAGAGAAGCAACAAGAATACAGAGCCTGTTGCTTTTTTTTTTTTTTTTGTCCCCCTTCAAACTATGTTATTTAAGCTCTTTTTTTACTCTAGCCCTTGATGGTGCTATGGAAGTTGGCAGCAGGGTGATGAAAAAAGGTGCAGCTCAATCCCAGACCTACCTTGCTGCAAAACACAGAGTACTCCACACTACTCAGGTCTTCAAGACATCTTCCTGAGGTTCTCAGGCTGCAACGTCACTCCTGTGACAGGCTGGACATCTTCCTATTGTGGGACACTCACTGTCCTTTGGGACATACCTATACACTATGGAAAATTTGTCCCTCCTTCCTACATGCTGATTTAGGGAAAGGAAACAGGATGGACATGGTTGACGTGCAGGGAAAATACATCACATCAGTCTTCACAAATGGGAGATTCTGGAACAGGCACCTGGGCTGTTAAGATAGTGTTTAAACGAACAAAGAAAAATACAGCCAGAATGGAAATAAGTGGACCTATATCAAGTCATAAACAAGCAGAAAACTAGAAAACAGGTTCAGGCTTTAGTCCAAAAATTGTTGGGACACCCTCACAGTAATACAGCACTGGACAACAGAGATCACGACAGCATCATCAATTTTATCCTGAAAGGCTTTCTTGTTAGTTGTTTACCACCAGCATCAGCCAAATCCCAAGCCATGATTTCAAGTGTGACATCAGGGCAAGTTTTCATGCGTCGAGATATTCCTTCCTTGGCATTTCTATATAACCATTGTAACCACTTTACGAGAATACGGACACATATGGATTTACCAGTGCCTTAGCCTTTTACAGTATCCAATGCTTCCACACTTGCTATTCTGAGCCCAAGCCCATCACTTTCCTGCACCATATCTTCCTCTTGCTTTACTCATCAGTTCCAAATCTAACTAAGGGGCCAAAGGAGGTGGGTGGGAGGAAGACCACCTCTGCTAAAACATCCTCTTTCCAAGGTAAGCTGCTTCAATATGGATAGAACATAAAAACAGCTTCATTGGTAATACATGACAGAACAGGATTTCAAATGAGCAAGTTAAGTGCTGGAAGTCAATAAATAATTCAGTAGGAGAGATGGCAAGTGTGCCATTCAGCTAAAATTTATTTTATTATGAAAGAAAAAGGCTCACTGGAGATTATGGGAAAACTTTCACGAGGACAGGTTTTCTACCAGCCAATGATTTGTGCAAGGGCCAAGTTGGTTAACTTGTATTTCAGTGCTGCTGACAAGAAGCAGCTCTTTATGTGCACGGCTGCATGTTCACATTTCTAAAATGCTGCACTGTTGCCATGAGCACCACCCATGGGGTCCACCATGTCCTGTACAGCAGCAATCACATACTGAATTGCCTTGAGCTCGGAGATCATTCTGCTAAGCTTTGGGAAAGATAAGAACTGTTACAGATTCAAGCCTAAACAAATCAAGTAAATAGATTTGTTTCTTCGGTAGGGAAGGAGATTTTAAATCAAAATCCTACAGGTAGCATGCTTACGTTTGAAACCAACATCTATGCAGCAGAATACATCACCTCGTGACACTATTGTCCTCTGAAGAGCTTTTCTGTAATTTCCAGTGAACTTTTAACATCTTCATGGGGAATAAATCTCAGCCACTGACATGCTTAGCTTTCTGCCACTCACCCACTGTGAAGTCTCGTGGTTTAACCCCAGCCAGCAACTAAGCACCACACAGCTGCTCGCTCAGTCCCCCGCTGGGATGGGGGAGACAATAACAGTAAAAGTGAGAAAACTCACGGGTTGAGATAAAGACGGTTTAGTGGGTAAAGCAAAAGCCGCGCGCGCAAGCAAAGCAAAGCAAATCAGAGGGATTTGTTCGCCACTTCCCGCCGGCAGGCAGGTGCTCAGCCATGTCCAGGAAAGCAGGGCTCCGTCCCGCAGAACTTGGGACGGACTTGGGAAGTGACCTAGGAAGACAAATGCCCTCACTCCAAACGTCCCCCCTTCCTCCTTCCCTCAGCTTTACATGCTGAGCATGATGTCATAAGGTCCAGGATATCCCTTTGGTCAGCTGGGGTCAGCTGTCCTGGCTGTGTCCCCTCCCAACTTCTTGTGCACCCCCAGCCTTCTCGCTGGCAGGGCAGCGTGAGAAGCAGAAAAGGCCCTGACTTTGTGTAAGCACTGCTCAGCAATAACGAAAGCATCTCTGTGTTATCAGCACAAATCCAAAACATAGCCTCATACTAGCTACTGTGAAGAAAATTAATTCTAGCCCAGCCAAAACAAGCACATGAGGACACGAATCAGAACTTCTGAACAGGTTCAGAACTGCCCATGGAAACTTCTGCTTTCTCCTCATCTCATAGTCTTGTTTCCACCTGTCTGTGCATTGTGCAGTGTCTTCTGATGGCACTTAGCACAAGGCATTGCATTTCCAGATTCTCATCTTGGGTACAGCAACACAGATCCAAACAACCTGTTATACCAATGAAGTTAGTTTACTTTCAGAAGCAACTCCACTTTTAGCCCACTAAAGAATTGCCAAAGTACGGAGTATTTTCAAATTCTAGCAAAGATAGAGATTAATTCCTGAAAGCTTAACTAGATTAACTAGATTAATTCTGTAGATATTTATTGCTAAGAGATACTCTATCTCTTTCTTTCAGTAATTACTGGTCTCCCTAGAGGAAAGATTCTGAGGGCCAGTCATTCCAATGAGGATTAATTAGTTTGTGTCTGGACTTATCAAGAAGCAGCAATGAAGTCTCTGCGTTTATCTTATTGAAACGGTTTTACTAATCGGGTCTTTTAATTTTCAGGTGAAAAAAAGTTGTTACATTTCAATGGTTAAAGTTTTCAGATTGAACCTGCCTAATCCAGCCAAACTGGAGGCTACTGCCAAAGGGGTGGTCTGGCTCCCCCAGTACTCCCATTCCTACCTAAATATGCCCACCGTTTCCCACCAACTGGATTGAGCAGTCAGGTGGCTGCAATGCACATCTTTGATGAAGCCAAAAAATAACACCCCCCTAAACTAACCATGACTGGAGTTGACTCATCTATCAGCTTCCTGACAGCGAGACAAGATGAACTGCTGGATCTGATGCACAGTGGAAGCAAGCAGCTGGGAGACTGGTACAGCCTCTTTCAAAAATCAGCTGCTACACAGTTGAGTTAAAACGATGGTTTCATGTTGTGCTAAGTCACCAAATAGAGAGGAAAGGGAAGATGTTTCCACCTTGTCATTGCAAGGAATTGAGGCCTGGCACTAGGATTGGTAAAACTATGATCTCCTGAAGAAGTTTGCTTGTTTTTTTTTTTGCTGGGAAAACAGTAGGGAGGAGGTAGAACAGGAGGATGAAAGAATCTATAATGAGCTGGTTAGCTACAGGGAGATATGAACCTGTCAGCTTTAATTTTGGTCTAAGCCTTTTACACGAAGTAAAAACATTTGAGAATACACCTAAGTCCCGAGTATTCCCATGGAGTTGATGACAATTGCACTTGACATGGTGAGAAACTCTGTATGAGAAAAAACAGGGTTTTTCAAAATGAAAAAATAGCAACTTCCGTATCCCACAATCAAATGAGATGAGGGTATCTTTTCACAAGTATGCGGAATTTGGAAACTGGATAGATGTATTAATGGGTGAGCATCAGAACTCAGAAACCCCCCACTTCACAAAGACCTCAGTGCTTATGATCAAAGTGTTAAGATTCAAGCTTATTCACACACCACCCAAGTATCTTTCTCCTCTCTATTGAAGAAGCTGTTTTGGCTTTTCATGAAAAGGGGTGAGAAGTCAATTATACTTGAATTAAAGATGTTACTTGACTATGAAAATTATGCCAAGAGCCAAAATCAATCATCTGCTAACTGGGGAAAAAACCACCCCACATCTGTACCGTAACATCTTCGTGACTCCACCTGTTCAGGTGAAGAATTTCCTTCTGCTAATACAAACTAGCCCAGGA
The DNA here is from genome assembly GCF_000687285.1 of Phaethon lepturus. NCBI lineage: Eukaryota > Metazoa > Chordata > Aves > Phaethontiformes > Phaethontidae > Phaethon > Phaethon lepturus. The sequence continues at coordinate 11,053 of NW_010558282.1, read as the reverse complement.
CTCTGCAGGTTTTCCTACCTGCTGGTACAAATCTACCCTGTGCAGAGAACAATCTTTTAAGAACCTATATGATGCAAGGCCACATCTAAAGCACACTGGAGGACTCACAGTTCCTGTGGAAGATTTTTGTGAGCCTGCTATCTAGACATGGTATGGCACAGGATAGAAGAGGGAAGGTCTCCAGGAGAGAACTCTGGTGTGCAGCGAGACAGTGATGAACTTGTTTTAGCCTCTGGAAGTCACCATGGTACAAACCTGTCAGTCTTATTGGGCAAGACAACAGCAGTGACTGCTGCCTCCCTTCGTTACTGCATTACCATGTGGTGCTGTATGACTTGTGTTCAGCATTTCTACTGCTGTTCTCTCAAGGAGCTCACCTACGGCAGCTATTTCCTAGCTTTGAATCCAACAGAGCTATTCCAGCAGCACGAAGGCTGTATTAGCCTCTAGGTATGTGCTTTCCAACACCACATTAGTTGGAACTCCGACTTATTTATTTCATGGTCAATAGAAACACTCAACCCTACCAGCTCGGTTTAGCTTTAACCGAGGTGGTTAAAGCTAACCAGGGTGCAACTTGAGTTTCCTCATTTCCTTGTATCTGTTAGTCTTCATTTCTATGCTAATTTGACTTCTCATTGTTCTTTAAACACAAGCAGCAGCCTCTTGCAGATTTCTTGTTGTGTTATTTACACATCTGCATTCAAGTGTTGTCTGTGACCAAATAGGCCCAAAGTGTTTCAATGACTCCACTCGTTTTTCACTCATTCCCAAGCATCATCCTTCCCAGTGTTGTACCAGGAATGTATACTCTTAATATCTGAGCTCCTTGCTACAGGAGATTAGGAACAGGAATCCTGTGTAAATGAACTCCCATTGGCAGCATTCCCTTCAGGCACTACTGCAACAACTGGGCAAAAAAGCCGACAACTACGACAAAGAGGCAGCTGCTATTCTTTTTTCCATGTCAAAGCAATTTATTAGAAGTAAGATGAACTACAAATAGGAAGGTCTGCTGCTCTGCAAATGCCAGCTCTCCCCACATGCCCCCTTAGCCCTACTTCACTACAAACCTACTAGTTTTTCAAGCACTGGTATGATGAACAGCCTTGAGAAAGCCACATTTTTGCTTCACCAGTTCAAACCATTGGTTAACCCAGCCCAGTAACTTCACTGCAACAACAGCCATGTCCTCCCACTGCAGATACATGCAGAAGCACAACAGGTTTGCCACCTGAAGTCAGCCTGCACGCACTCAATCCTGGGCTCACAATTGCAGCCTCGCAGTGTCCGCGCATCACGGACTTGCCCTCCCTGCCGAATATGCTTCCCCGAAATCAATAGTCTAATCAAGGCACCTGCTAGAGATGCTAGTCAGAAGGACATCCTCCTCCCTAAGATCCAAGTTCTGCCCATCCCCCTTCTCTATGTTCAAGCAAAGACCGCCCCACAGCACCCACCTTCCCTTCCTGCACCCCTCCTCGCCCAGCCGGCGAGCCCCCCGCTTGCGGAAGGGGTGCAGGAAACGCAGCCAAGCCCCCTCATTAGCACGCTGCTTTCCTCCTTACAGCCATCAGGGAGCCGAGACAGGTCAGCGCTGTTTGTAACCGGCACACACAGCTGGAGACCAGACAGATCTCATTAGGCATTTACAAATCCGCCTCTAGAATTGAAAATGAAGCTCAAACACTGGAGCGGCTGCAGAAATGCACCTTTGGCCAGTACGGGTAAATTTGCAGTTTGCCCAGCGCTTGGAAGAGCCTTACAAGCGGGCTGCTCCACGCGCCATAGCACTGAAGGATCTCTTGCAGGCCTTCTGATAAGTTGAAGTTTTCTTTATTATTCAGTAATGGGTCTGGACACTTGTTTTTCAGATTGTTCCATGCTGCTGATACAGGCTCCACGAACTACAGATTGACATTTCTTACCGAGGTGCAGGAGTAGAAATTCAGGGGAAATAACCAGATCTGGACAAGCACAACATGTGCCACTGTAGATTTATACCCAGAACGGACACATCCCTGCATCCTTCTAAAAAAGCCCAGGTCTTTGCTTCAAAGGCATTTCTGAACATCGAGTCAGAAATGCTCTCTGCCCTTTTCTACACTGATGAGCTTAAATATATCGAGCTGCAAACAGTACACCGAAAGGGCATCCTAGCTCCCTTCTGACACACTAGCCGTACGCTGTTTGCAGCATCTCCCCTTTCCTCTTCCCTCAGCCATCACAAAGCAAGGCAGGCTGCCTCCTATGCCGAACTGCTTTCCTTAACAACTAAAAATTCCTTTTCAAATTGCAAACAACTTGATCTTTTACCTCTTTCTCCAGCCTTTTGAGGTTTTTGCTATGCCCTTGATATGAGACTCAGTGTTTTCATTCTCACACAGTTCAAAATCCTTAGAATACACACTTTATATGCAGTTCCCCAAATTTAACGTCTGTATGCATTTTGTGAACTATCTGTTTTTCATCACTTCTAGTAAAGTAACACCTCTATTTAAACACGTTTCATGCTGCTCCTTAATAACGCTCCTCACCAAGCAGCTTAGGACAGGAAGACAGCACTAAGGATTTTCCTAGCCAAAACCCAATAGAGTGAACAAGAAAAAAAAAAAGAGAACAGTTACATAGAAATCCCATGGTAATCAGCAAGTTCTTTTCATCAAAGTATCATCTGTAGACCGATAATAAAATGGCAAACAATGAAAAAAATGTACATATCTTCAGTTGACAAGTTTGTGACCCAAGCAGTCTTGCCTAGAAACATGCATGTATCTCTCGTATTGTCTTCTCTGATTGTTAAATTGTCTCCGGCTTATCAGTGACAGGCTATTCAAATTAATTTTTTCTAAGAAAGCAGTCTACAATTTAGCTGCTAAAAAAAGTGGTCCTTTTCTCTACTTTCCTATGCCCACATCTTTACAGAAGACAAAAATCAGATATGCCTGTTCACTCATAACTAACTGCACATCCACATCCTTGGTTACACATCCATCACTGCCTAAACTTTCAAGTGTCACAGTTGATCAGCCAGCACTACATATATCAAAGGAAATACTGCTTCCCTGAAAGTGGCTATTTGAATTTAATGGTAACTGTTTTATATCCCAGGGGTATTATTACTATTGCAGTCAGATTTCAACAATTAATTAGTTCATCAGCTGCCTGGCACTTCTCCATGGCAACATTGATCAGTGGAGTTTAGTTTCAGAAAGAGAAGAAACCCACAAACCCTTCGATTTCAGCATAGCTGGCAACACCAGCAGCAAGAGCACTCAGGCTGCAAATCCAGTGAGACAGTAGCTGCTTGTCTAACTTCCGCTGTGCTTCAGTGATTGGCAAGTTTAGCATCGACCAGTGTTTGGCCATCCCTCTGCTATGGGGCTTGCAGCTGATTAGTCATGTGTTGACTCATCATTTAAAAAAAAAACAACAAACACCCATAAAACCAGCCAAAAGGAATGGCATGGGTTGTACAAGAAGTCAGGTTCCATCCTCATTTAAACAGAGCTGGGCCACTGGGGAGGTGCTATTTATTTCTCATCACATTACAGCTGGATTGGTTTTAAATTTTCCCCATTGCCTAGCTCGATCATGCCTCTAACACCTACCACTTCATAGTAATAATAAGAAATAGCGCCTAGACTTTAGACTGTCTTTTATGTTGGAAGGTCCTAAGATATTCTGTGCATTGGGTGAAGCACATTCAAGGCACCTAATAACATGCCCTGCAGTGAAATATTGACACCTCGGAGTTGCAGAGCAATACATGCTTAGCAGCAGACATCAAAGCAGCCAAAAGCATTAAACTGACATAGCAAAGTGAGACAGAATTACCATGATTATACCTGGGCTGGAAAGAGTTATCAATGTTGACAAAGTTATAAGTCGCCAGTATTTTCTCATTCTTCAGTAAGGCAGGGACCTACTGATATTTTGTAAGACGACACAAAATCCTAGGAGAGTTAACAAGCGAAGTGAGAATTCTTACTGGGGGCTCAAAAAAGGCAACCTGAAATCCTCATCTTCAAGCACTTTTTGCCTCTGTTGTATGGGGGATGCTTCAAACCTGCAATTAATAACGACTACTCAGCCTGGTCTAGTCTGGCTCTCCACATCCCCTACTGAAGCTTCTCTGTTTCGAAAAACTAACCGGAGCAGGGACAGAACCCTTGCTTTCTGCCCACCAGATAGCTTAATGAGGGTGGCAGATTCTCTCTCCTGCCTAGCAAAAACCTCATTATTTGTATAAAGCAACACATCTCCACCAGGAGACACCTTCCCACTTCAGAGGGGTCCTTGGCCTTGTGGGTTCTTCCCCACCTCCGGCAGGGAGAACCACAGAAGCCTGCAGACCCTCACCATGCAGGTTAACCCCTGGCTCTTCGCTGGGCGTACCTCTGCTGTGCAAAATGCTGGGGACGGGGGGAGCTCATTTGGCCCCTGTGCACTGTTAACAGCAGAGCTGTCTAACGGAGCTACAGTAGAGCAACAGTCGTTTTCTGCTGGATGCTGTTGAGATGCAGTCTCACCAAAAGGCATCACTGCTGTTATGACTACCAGCTTCCCAACCCTGTTGCGGGTGAACACAAAAGCATCTATTTCAGATGCAAAAATCATCAGGCTTTAAAAGCAGCACAAATCATTAACTAACCCCCCCCAGAGAGCCGGTCCCTTGTGCTGGACACAGAAGAACGTTGGGTGGGAGCAAAGAGGCCATTACAGTTCCAGCAATGCCTGACTTATTTAAGGTGCCCTGTTCAACTAGCAGCTTACCAGCCAGCAACACCAGCAGTGCCCAAGAAGGTCACGGTACTAATTGGTAGGATTTCAAGTGCACTAGAAGTCTGCTCTGCAGGACTTCCTGACCACTCTGACGGAATTAATTTCATCCTAATGCCTCAATGTTCATATTATGTATCCTCCTTCTACAAAAATAGCATTTCAAATAATTAAAGCCAGGTTAATTACTCTGCCAGCCACTAGGAACTCTTACAATGCCACCACATGTGGCAAAGGAACCACATGCAGCTAAGGAACCCCATGCTGTTTCCCATGTGTCTGGATGGGAAAAAAACCCTCTCTTTTACATTTTAATAAATAACACTACTAACTAAAACATGGATGTTATATGTGAGATTTGATGGGGTACTCGGTGTGAGATTTGAAAGCCTAAGTAACAAGCGTTCACAACAAAGCAGGACAGAAGGCGGCTCAGGAACTATTTGTCTCTTGGCGGTTACATCCAAGAGTCGGGCATTGCCAGCGGGCTCAACTTTTTTAACCCAGCCCAGCAAAGGACAAGGGAGAAACACAGCTGCTGTGTGAAGATGTACCAAGAGGTGATAATCATGACACCAGAAAGGAAAAATCCAAACTGAAGACAATTCATCTTACGATTAAGTAGTATGGATTTACCAAATACGCCTGCAAGCTGGAAATCGGGAGGTCCCAGGCCAGCAGAGCTATCGAGTGTCTAAATAGTCTTTCACAAATCAACAGCTTCACAGATGAAGCAACACCAGTCTGTGGAAGTAAACGTAAGAGCAACTAGATGTGACAGCAGGGAAGCTTACTTTCACAGGCTGACATATCCTTCTAGCCTTACATGTAAGTACTCCGTAAGTCCCAGCAGATTTCACTGGGACACTTTTCACATACCCACCTCCCCCAGTCACCAACATCTCAGAGTTCAAACATTTGCCAAAACAGGGAAATGGTTCACCTTCCAGGCTTTTGACCTACCTATCGTCTAAAACGAGAAGATGAAAGCATTTCAGCTCTCTGGGAAGCGTAGCCTCTATGTCCATATGTTTTCTACAGAAAAAAGTACCCAGGAGTACACAACAAGTACAATAAGCACTTTGTAAGACTTGAGAGGTACCTAGTGTAAGATTTGTTAAGCCTAAAACACCAAGTAGCCTGTTGTCCTCTGTGGCTGAATTTATAGCTTTGGTAATTCAGCAGACATGCTTTCATTTGCTGCTGGCAATTCAGACCGCATTTTTTCCCCAGGTTCATAAATTGTCCGTAAGTGAATTTCCAACAGAAGTCTGCTTGGACATTAGGATGTTTGACCAGCAATATAAAACTAGTCCTCATCCCTCTTTCACTGTTCATCACATCATTTACAAGTTTGATTGCACTGTCAGTTTTAGCCAGCCTTAGCAAAGTTCGGGAACAGCCAACTTCTGCTGCTAGCATTACGAACAGGACGAAAATGTCTAGTTCAGACGGAGCCAGTAACACTAAGTAGCAAACAGCACTTGTGAACTTACCTTGCTAGTCAAGACAGCAGAAGATGAAATCTTGTGTTTTCAGAAGCTGCAGAATGAAAAGCAGAGTTCAAAATGACACAGTTCTGAAGAGGAACATGTCTCCCCTTTGACTAAATTGTTTCTGAGGCCTAGTAACTCTCTATTCATCACCAAACCCCACCATGACTGCTGCCTGGGGTTGTTTTCAGAGAGTGGGGTATGAGTGTGTGTATATAGCACATTGTTGTTGTTTTTTTTTAAACTAGACTTAGCACACAGAAGTACATCAGTCTTTTTTATGACAAAAAGCCATGTCCTTTTTCACTTATCCTTGGCCATCAACATGACTTTCTTTTCCATAAACCCTGAATCTGGGTGCTCCAGTGACACTGACAGCAAAACCCACCTGTGTCTTAACCTAAAGCAGTTTACAGTCAAGTTCTGCCAGTCGGGCAGGATGCTTGCAGGATCGCAGATAGAGCTCACTGTGTCAGGCTACTTTGCCTTTCAAATACTTCCCCCTTCCAGTTCTGAAGAGAACAATCCAGCAGATTCCAGTATAGGAGGGTAAAAGATCATTTTATTGTACAAGGAGTTTTAGATGCCTACTAAGTTAGGGATACCTTCCTGAAAACTGTGAAAAGTTGCATAAAAAGTCTTAGTTACGAATGAATTCCCCAATAAAAACCTGTGATAAAGGCAAAAGACCAGTTAGTCATAAATCAATTATCTTTACTAGACATTATCCTGTTACAAAGCTCTGTGTTACAATAAGCCATGCTACATGATGACTCACTGAAGTGATTCAGTCCTTAGAACAGAATATGTGAAGAAACTGGAGCAATAAAGTGCAACTGCACCATTGCTCCTTTTTCTACCCACAAACAATTAGTTGCTTGTTGGTTGTTTTTTTTTTTTAGTAAAGAAAATGTTTTAGCTGGAGCAGGTCTCTCGAAATGATTAAGTAGTATTAATGACACTATTAAGAGACTGAGCTCATCTTCAGCTGCACCTAACCACAACTGTCTGGTTTGCAGATAACCTTTGCTTCATCACCATGGCAGCAAAGAGCGAGCCGTGCCCCTGCAGCGTGACAACAATTAAACCACAGACCCACGGCGTGACCCAACGCACAAAAGCGAATCTTCACCTTGTAAGAGTGTCAACGTTTTTGTCAAGGCCCAAGTCGAGCGACCACCACCCATCACAACTACACCCACAGTACACGTACGCATTAAACCAAGTACGCCGTGAGATTCAGCCCCTCCGTCACAGGCGCTGAACTCGACCCGCGTGTTCTAAAACGCGGGAAGTGAGAGAGCAGAGAGCAAGAAAAGCACCTGGGGGCCCTGGTGAGCAACCACTTGGACGTGAGTCAGCAGCGTGCCGGGCTGGGTCAGCCACAGCGCAGTCAGCAGGCCGAGGGAAACGATGACCTCCCTCTCTCTGGATCTGGGAGGCTCCATGGGGAGTCCTCCGCCTAGTCTTGGCCCTCCCAATACAAGACAGCAGTCGCCAAGTCTCCCGCAGTGACTCGGGGTGACAAAAAGATTCCAGACTGCCAAAATGAAGCAAGTATACGTATATATTTTGTATAAGTATTTAAGCATACATATATATTTTGGAGCTCAAGTAGGACACTTCTTTGCCCAGAAAACCTTCTCCCCACCTCTAAATTCACTTCTTTGCCCAGAAAACCTTCTCCCCACCTCTAAATTCCCTCCCGTTCAGTCTCCAGAAGCTATTCTGGCACCATATGTACTTCTACCTAAGAAGAGCATCTTATCAGTTTTCCCTGCATTCACCAAGATGGTCTTCATTCTTTAAGCAGTTCCTTGAGTGTTCAGGGCATTTTTAGTCACTTGGGACAGCAGGCAACTGCAATATAAGTAGTCCTTTAATTACATTCACAGCCCATATGGCTAGCTTCAAAGGCACAGGCGTAGATTTGGGATTGACAGCCCGCCTCAGTGTTCAGCAGACTTGTGGGATGAACAATAAGGATACGGTATGGCACACACTGGTGACACACTCACCAGAGCCACCTCTATCCTATCAGCTAGAGACACACTTACTGGGCAGCCTCACAACTGCTATACCCGTGACAGACCACAACACACACGTGCGCGTGTTTTAATGCACAAGTCTGTTGCAATACTATTTTCAGCTGCTGAACGTGTCCCATTCCGATGCAAAAGGCTTATTTTCTTTCCTCGGTTCACCCTTGCATCTTAAGATGCACCCACACAAAAACAAGTTGAGAGAAGCAGCGTTATTGACAGATGTATAGCTAAAGAGGGATCTATTCTCTGGCTAGACTATTACTTTCATTTACCAGCAAAAAATCCACTGAAACAAATTCAGAAAAATTTCTGACTTACTCGGAAATGTCACAGCGGAACATATTTCTGAGGCACAGCTATAAAAGGCAAAAACATAAGTGAGGGAGGGTACTGACAAAGAACACAAACTTGAAATAGTACAGAAGTAAAACTGAACCTTATTTCCCTTCCAGGACACTTTTTTCCTTGCAATCTGATATGCAGAATTTGTGCAAGACCCTGAGACACGACACTGCTTCACTTCACAATAAAACCTTGCATTTTCAGACTTCACAAAGGCTACAAGGAAGCCTAGGTTATCTTGAAAAAAAATTAAGATCAGCTGAAATTGTAATTTCACCTGCGTTGTTTCAGATGTTTACAGTTTGGGAAACAAAAGGGTGTTCGAGTTTGATCTAAGCAACTTCAGAGTACACGTGGTGTTCTCTCAAACAGGAAAAAGCAGAGAAAAGCTACGCGCAAAGTTCACTTGAAAGGGTGCAGCAGCATTGCACCACAACGGTCATATTTTATAGTCCTTTATTATCTTATGGCTGCACAAATGGAAAACTACTCAGTAGTTAGGCCAGGCGATCACAGCGCTGCGGAGGTTGCAGGATTGACCACGTCCCCGGCAGAAACAGGCAGCGTGCGTTTGTAGCCGCCTGCGCAAGCCTACAGGGAGAGATACCGAAACTTCGTCCTGGTACTCTTTTAAATTGAGGATAAAACAAAACACGTTACAGGTAGTTACAGCAATTAGCCCCATCCGTTCACTTCACATATTTTGTGAACAAAAAGCATTTCAATAACCGCCAAGCAATTCACCGAGGGAAACACAGAAAACACTACCTTTGATGGGCTCTGCCTAAATAGCGGACTGAAGGTTGGGGACCAGCTAGGGCAAACAGCTCACCTGTACTTATGTGCCAGCTACTCAGTTACACATTTTACACTTAGGCTCAATTCCCTTTTTTATACCCTGACCAGATGACTTCAAATGGTGACTTTCTGGAATTCCAGCCTTACAGAAGAGCTGCCCTTGCTGGCCTGTGAGTCTGTATATATATCCAGAACTTTTCACTCATCTGCCTTGGCAACACAAGTGTGTGCTTATGCTAGTATTAAAGAGTCCAACGTGCATGAAAAAAACCCCAAACCAAACTGAAAGGCTGTTTTACCCTGTTACTTTATTTATGGGAACCTTCAGTATTGAAGACAGTTACTTGACAGCTTTCAAAGGATTCAAGAACATCTCTAACGAAGAGAGCTGAACTGTATCTTAATTATTTCCTGATTATATCTTAATTATTCCCTGACACTAACCAGGGCAAGATACAAGCTCTTTAACAGAACGGAAGCTATCCCGAGATAGAGTGAGTGCTATCCAGATGCGTAGTCCTCAACAATCCCTATTCTCTTTAGCCTCACTTGTTTAGTGCTCCAGTAAAGCACAGTGGGACTTCAGCAACAGCCTTTAAAATGGGCTTTTGACACTTGTGTGGAAGGACATACCAGCTTCCTGCTTGGTCAGTCTTGTTTTGTTTTTTGTTTTGTTTTTCTTCTTTTCAGTTTACACCAAGTATCTTCAGAAAATATCAGGCATGCCAGTAAGTCTAAATCAACTGTCATTCCAAACAAATACACTTTATTAAATGCACAGACATATAGAAAATACAAAGCATGGTTAAAAGGGGAGGGGTTATTAAAAGGCCCAAAATAGTGGGCTCTTCTTTAGGACTTGTTAATTATGTCAGTCAAGCATGGACAACAATCTCTGATCTTTCAAAATGAAATTTCCATCTCAAAGGAAAGAAAACAATGCTTAGTTAAACTCAGAGGAGCAGAAACCCTATCTCTGTAAGGGGAAATAGTAACTAAGTTTCAGGGGAAATATTATTAATATTTATATTTCTTAGAAGGTTCCAAAATTCCAATTATAAAAGCCAGCAAATATTTCATGTTGGTGTGTGCTATTATTGATACAATTCAACTTGCAAGAAATGCCAAGATGGCATTTGTGACAGGGAACAGATGGTTTCCTGACCTCCATCAACCAACACACACAAAGGGGCACTGAACCTTGCCATATGCAAATTGTGTGTAGGAAGCTTACAAAGATTTTCTTTCACTTATTTCCCTGCATTTTTTTAAAAAAAGATTTATTACTGTGTGGTATCAACAGATACTATGAAATATTTTTATTTGCATTAGCACCAACTTTGCCTACTGGAGTTAGGGTGACGTCAAGGTATGTAATTTTTAAAAAGTGTCCTCCCATGTTTTACAAAGTTTGGCATATCTGTACCTGTGCACGTGATGGGAAGTGCCCAGCTTCCAAGACTGTTGTCTAAAATTCCCAGAGAGTAACACAGTTCAGCTCCCATATAAAACCACATTAACAAAGTATAGCACTTAATAGGGTCATTTCGGATTCATACTTGCATATCACCTCCAGTTCACACACACCCACCC
>NW_010558281.1:0-523 GCF_000687285.1 Phaethon lepturus | reverse complement strand
TAAAACAAGATAAGGCCCTTCCCAGCGGGGAGTTAATGAGAACTCCTTCCATGACCTGATAAGAACTTTGTCTCCAGGTTGTATATTGTGTATTACAATATCTAATGGAGGCCTTTGTACTGCTAAGCTCTTATCTCGCAGTTGTTTTCTCATAGACATAAGTTGAATTATGTATGATTTCAGTTGTAAACTTTCAACCTGGGGATGATCTCGGGGAACCTCCAAATCATAAGGCATTCCATATAACATCTCAAAAGGGGAGATTCCCACATCAGTACGGGGTTGAGTCCTAATATTTAATAAGGCTAAGGGAAGGCATTTCACCCAAGACATTTTGGTCTCCATCATCAATTTGATCAGTTGTTTCTTTATCTCACCATTTACCCGTTCCACTTTTCCCGAACTCTGTGGGTGCCAAGGTGTATGATATTCCCATTTAGTCCCCAAGGGAGTAAAAACTTCTAACTGAATTTTGGCAAAAGGTCGATGGGCTAACTCTCTTCCTCCTAATGGCCTTTCTCTT
>NW_010558280.1:129302-166248 GCF_000687285.1 Phaethon lepturus | reverse complement strand
CCTGGCTGAAACCAGGACAGTGAATTTCACAGTATTCCTCAATGATTTCTAGTTTATCAGCGAACCCAGCAGTGCACCTACAGTAACTTGAACTCATACCCCATTTGCGCACATAGCAAGTACCGTTGAACCTTCAGCTACATTTTTCAGGAAACAAGCCTGGAGGAAATACAAGAAAATACATGCATCTTTGGACATGAATGGGTAAAAACATCCTCAGTGAATATCAACCAATGTCAATTTGGTAAAGAACAATTCCTTTGTTTCTTTAAAATGTAGCAAAAGTGTAAGCGTGGGGATGAAAACAGACAGTTTCCAACACATTTGAGATCACTGCAGACATGACCATTAGCTTCACACACCCTTGAAAAAGAAATAATCATGGCACTAGTTAAAGATAAGTAGGTCTTTGGAGGAGATTTTTCAGCTACATCGCTAATTCTAGCACAAAAGGGAAGGAGACCTTAAAAATTAAGAGCAGCCTAGAATAATTTAGCGGTTCCTACACTGTGTTTGCTTTTCCTGTTACCAGTACTGACTATGTCTTTCTGCAGTATCTCCATTTAACAACAGGGATTGTGGAGGAGGAGGTTAGTTTTGCCTGTGGTGAGGGGTGAGGAGGACTGAGAAAAGTATTGGAACATCATTTTCCTCACTAAGTCACAAGTTCAGTTTTCTCTTCACTGCAGTTAGACATACAGTCTTGCACAATAAGGGAGAGGAGGTGGTGTCATTTACACATTTGCAGAATGTTGCTTCAGAAAAAGCTGGCAATTCTTTGACTGAAACACAGACCCAGACGTGAGCACTGAATACAGAACAACATCACTACATTGTCTCATTTGCTTCCAACTGAGCAATTTAGTTTAGACTACAGACATGGTTAGCAGGCATACTAATTATGAAGAGATGGAATGCAACAACTCTACCTCACTGACAATCCTGAACCAAGAGAAAAGTGCCTTAAGGATGGCAGTGCGGTGAATTTCTTACAGAGCCCAGCAAACAAGCAGCAATAGACAAACCTAATGGCTTGGTGAAGAAAATAAAAACAGATAAAAGATAAACATAGGGAGTGATTAAGATCCACCTGCTAATTACAGTGCTGTATTTATCTGCTTTAAGTAGCTTGCCTTTTAATTTCCCTATTTAACTTTTCCTCACAGTATGGAAAAAATATGGAAGAATGCAAATTGCTGTTTCCAAGCCACATGCTTTACTTTCCATACCTTTTCCTTTTTTGCTTTTCTCCTTCTCTACCCCTTTCATTTTTGTTTTCCCATATACCTTTAAACACTCCACTCTGATCTGCATCTTTTCTATATCTTTCTCTCTTATACATCCTGTAAGAACTAAGAATCACTAGGTCTGTCAGCAGTGCAAAGCAACTTCTCCACAGCCTGGGTATTTCTTTGCCTTAGGACCCACCTAGCACACTGAGTGCCAGAAACCTCAAGAACATCCAGGTTTCCTCTAGCTTCAAAAGCTTCTGATAAATCAATCAAGCACACTTGTTGGCTTGTTGAGAGCTCACTATCTAGCACCTATATGCTATAACTCATGTTAGGGCTGCTACACACAATCCTGAAGGACACCTGTCTAGCACCCGCAGCCACTAACTGAAACCCACTGTCAGTTCATCTGTTCCCAGGGCTGCACCCTGAGTCTCCCTTCTCCACATCTAAAGTAAGTGATCTTTCTCCAGGAGCATACAGTTCAGTTCTTTTGGAAAAATAGCTATAAGCAAGTAGCCACAGATGAGCTTCACAAAGAACTTCTACTCTTCCCACTTTAAAAAAAAAAAAAAGCCTTTGATGATAACACTTTCCTGAATGTAAAGTTCTTTCCTCTGGTTCTCCATGCTCTCGGCAATTCACACAGACCATTTACATTCACTAAGCCAGGTTTATGAAACTCCTGGAGTAACTCACCTTGAGCTGGTGGAAGTCACCAAGAAGCGTGAGGGATTGACCTCCAGCTCCTTCATCATCTTTGAGGCTCTCCCATCATGTGCTGCCCCATCACTCTCCTCACACTGCAGGCCCTGCCAGATGACCTTGTTGCCAAGGTAACCTCTTCCCTGACAACACGATTTTCCTCAGTAAGAGCTGGTTGTTGTCTCAGATGTTTGTATGAAAATAGAAGACCACCTTCATTTAATGACCTTCTCTTATTAAGGCTTTCTTCTCATTTCATTTCAACACAGAATTGAACAGACACTGAAGAAGGTAAAAGGTCACATACCCAAAATAAAGTCAGGAGTTTATCAGGGCTGGATACAGTTCGTTGGGAAGAATGTATTAATTCCTCATGCATCAGAGACTTTCACATTGTCAGGGGACTGCTTTGCTAAATGGAAGGGAGCAATAAACACTTCCCCAAGATATGCTGTGCTGTAAACTGATTAAGTGCCATAAGAACTAATTACAGCATATTATGCTTCCTGGGTCTTTCAGAGAAGGGACATCTAAAGGAGTAACATTCACTAATTAACAATTGTTTCAGGCTACCAGGTTTAAAAGAATCTAAAGCAATAGAAAATAAGGGTCTACAACTGTGTTCTATGCCCATTAGCTTTAAGGTGTCCACAATAGCATCTGCCTGCATTTCATACTACACCACCTCCATTATAGGAATTCCTCTCATATGAGTATAATAATCCCAAAACGAGAAGTAAGTTGCTCCTGGTTTAGTCCACCTCTGCAGCCAATGAGGAGAGACAGCAACCCCAGAGGAATGCAACAAACTGCCTCCTGAAGGCATCTATTTTTTTCTGTTAAAAGACAAAGCCTGTCTTCCAGCCTTCTTAACACTAGACTACAAAGTTTCACATGCTAAACTTCAGTGGGATCACACTATAATCATTAGAAAACAAATGCATACAGCTCCAGGACACATTTCACCTGCAAGAGAGAAGACCACAGGGAAACAAGACAAAAGGTAACAGCCAAGATGAAGGAAGTACATTGTTTTCACAGACCACCATGCACAGAACAGGAAATATTCCAAAGTTGCCTTGATATCTAATTTAAATCTCTTGCAAAAACATTGTGATCTTAGTAACAGATAAGTAAACAGACAGATTGCCTAGTGAGATTACAGCATCCATAGCCTTTGAGGTTTTTAGGCATCCATTAGATATAACTGACCCTCGCTTGCTGCAGAGGGGTATCTTCAGTGAGGTTTCATCTTCCATCAATTTTATAACAATCTATTCTTATTTTTTTTCCCCCTCTAACTAAAAACGTTGCTCATTTGAGTATGTACATCAAGTGCTTATTTCATATGGGTCAATGTGCCTAACTGAAGTACAGTATTTGAACAGGCAAGTGACCTGCTGATGATCTGCTGTTCTAAGAATCAATGCTTTGTAAACACAAGGTGTAATTCCACTCTGCTTTCTACTAAATAAAACTCCATGCATATTGTTAAGAACAATCCCCAATAGTCTTTGCTACAATACCATACTTGCCACATAAAAACATGCATGTCCAAGCGAATGAAGTAGCAATAAACCCTACAGCAGTAAAAAAATCAAAATGTCTTTATTAAATTTAATAACTTCTGGGTATCAACAACTGAAAACCTAACAGAAAAACAGCGTCATTTTAACTGATTGTTGAAACACTTTTTGTATTGATATTTAAAAATATATATAGCTTTTAGTTTATTAGTATTTGGTCAGTTGTCATCTGCTGAAATGAAGACATACAGACAGTACTGAACCACACTACTTTGACCTTTTCAAAATTTTCAAATTTTAGTTGTTGGCCATTCCTTTTATTTCCTCTGTCTGTAACCTTAATATTCTATGAGCAATAGAGAAATGGAGTGGTTGCCTACTCCAAAGAAATACACTGTAAAGGTTAAAGTAGTGCAAGAGATTGCCGCTGTTCTTTTGCTGTCATTTACAAACTATACCAGAAGCCATGACTGGAAGGTGCTGCTCAGATGAGAATGACAAGTGGAAATAAGGGTTGACAGAACTTCAATTCATTTTTTTAATAATGAGCTTTACAAACATTAAGTTTGCTCTCAGCAATCTATTAACACGTGATAGCTTACAAGTAGTCCAGTTGATGCTAATGCAGTGCTTGAATACTTAGTTTCTCAATCTTTTTTAGTAGTGCTATATGTTTAGCTAAACACCAATGCATGCAAGTTTACTACATCATTATCATAACTTCACAAAGTGAATATTGCTGTGCATTCTTCCAAACAGGTGCATATTCTGGTGTCATACTAAATCAGGACCTACGTATTCTTTCATTAGATTTCTTACACAGATGTTCTTAACTTTTCTTTGTTCACGCTAGTAGGAAAAGGGTGATTAATTCCCACTGAAAGCTTAAAACATGGCTTGAAATGTTTAGTCAGGTTGCAAACTTTTAACAATGCATTTATTACTTGTGGCATTACAAATGTTTCTACTGAGTAAGAAAGCAAGCTGTAATAATGCATTACAAATTTAAAGATAAACTAACAATTTCTAACAACATTAGAAATACTCATTGACACAAAACAAATCAGCTGGTGTAAATTTACAAAAATATTGCCCACAACTGGTTTTGGTTTGTTTTGTGGTTTTTACAATAAATAAGAAATGAGATATCAGCTTTTATTTTCTGATGTAAATAGAAAGGAACTATAAACAAAAAGTTACTTTTTCAATTTAAAAAGACACAGGACAACAGGGCAGGGTGACCTTTCAAATATGGACTAGCTATTCCACATACCTTTGTAAATGCTGCAAAAGTTAGTCACAAATACTAAGCTTCACTGAGTGCAACTCAGGAACCACTTTTCTCTGTACATTGTCACATACCTCTCATGTACCATTACACTCAGAACCATGCAACAGGCAACGCATCATTTAAGTAGAGCAAAGAACATACTGGTAGTTCAACAGTGTTCTATCAGTCTAATAGTTACAGGAATCCAACCAATCTCATTGCCAATATGAATATTAAAAAGTCTCATTACTAATACAGATAACTTACTCTAAAAGCTTCCTAGCATCTACCTCATTCTCTGGTGTTACACTCTTCCTTTCCACATCCCCCAGGCTCAAGGGCTGACAGTCTCAGCCTTCCTTAAGGCGAGCTGGTGGAACGTCTCTTCCTGCTCAGTCTAGGCCACATGGAAGTTTTTTTACACACTTGCTTATCACACTCAGCTTCTTGGGACTCTGCTCTGCCAGGACAAGACAAGCCTACACTAATGGCAAAAGTCCTGTTGTTCTCCCCTTTTTAGTTCTATCAAGTGATAATGGCAAAAGCCCTATTTAGTAGATGAAGTTGCTACTATGGATGCTTACTTGGTAGATAAGTGTTTATGGACTAAGCCAGAAGGCGGCTGTTTTCATTTGTTATTTTTATGCAGGTATACAAACTGTAACTGTAACATAAATATTTAATTAAGCATAATGTGAAGCTCTAATACCAAACCATTTACCTCCAGAATTTAAGTTTAAGCCAACAGAAATCCTTCTAAGAAAATAAATATCCAAGTGGTATACTTTTGCTCAGGGTTGTAAAAATCTGTCTGTGATTGAATGCATCCTAAGGGTGAACTCATTGAACCAAACATAGCACCTAACGGGGACTTTCACATTTGCTTTCTATTGTTTGTAGAACTACATTTACCTGCAGCTGACTTCAAACCTACTGCACCCTGCCCCACACAAAGTTTTAACAAAGTATTTCCATGACTCTTCAGACTGGGTGGGAAGCTGATGAGCCTTGAAACTATTACCATATACTCCCCAGTAGATCCTTCCATCTAAGAAATACACCTAAATTAAGAAAGGCTTGGCTGTAGTTCTTGGCAAACAAAGGATAACTGGGATGACAAGTAACATAGGGATTTCCTCATGGGTTCAAGCTCATTATAGAGTTTGGCTCCTAAATCTCTTCTACAGTTTGCCTATAAATTTTGTCTCTTTCACAACTTCTAGGCTCCTATAGATTATTTTGAGCTGTTTCGAGTTAAACTGTTGGACAGCCCTCCCTGGAATTCAAGGTGACTGAAAACACAACACACATGGTCTAGAGAAGAAGGTGCTGCTGCTGCATATACATTATTAGACTCAATGTTAACTACGGCCAGTTGAACTCCTGATAGCAGTTTAATCACAACAGCTTGAACCACAGACTAAGTGTCCAAATATTTTGTCAGGGTCGTGCATTCTATGGAGAACTCCCAGTGCTGCAACTAACATATTATCAATTTAGTTAAGCTAAATCTGACTTTGGTATATATAAAGGAGCTACAATCACTCATCAGCTGAAGGCAGGAATACCCTTGAATGAGATTTTTCAGCTTTTCCAGCTTAGTTGCATGCGTTAAGAGCATTTATTACTGCTCATGCCTAATAAGACTTGCGTAACTGCCCCCAAGGGACTTGGAATCACTGTTACCATCTGTAGGTTCAGACACTAGCAAACATATCCAAGAAAGTCATGTATTTTCAGCACAGATATATTTCAGCGTTCAAACAAATGCTATTATACAGTCATAAACTTAACAAGATACACATGCTGAGCATTAATAACCCTTACAGAAATTTACCATCAACATTCAATTTGAATGTCAAATAACATTTCATTAGAACATTTAGCAAAACAATTACCTATTTCCAGAAATCAAATGTGAGCAAGCACACATTGCTGGCTCATGATCAACTTGGTGTCTACCAGGACCCCCAGGTCCTTTTCTGCCAAGCTGCCTTCCAGCTGCACAGCCCTCAGCATGTATTGGTGCATGGGATAGTTCCTTCCCAGGTGCAGGACTTCGCACCTGAACTTCATGAGGTTCCTGTGAGTGCGTTTGTCCAGCCTGCATATATACATACATGAGAGGTACTAAATCTCATTCACATGTTTTTCTTAGATGCTGGTAACAAACATTTGTTTCATTCTCATCTTTAGTTAGAGAAAGCTAGGGAACTAATGAAGAAGGACTGACATGCACTGTCCAAACTAAAAATAGAAAGAAAATACGAACAATAACATAACAAGCACCAGGAGGTCTGCCACTCACTTGGGAGTAGGAACACAGCCACCCCAAAACTCTTCAAATCAAAGGAATAGAGGGCATATATTGAAGAGTACACTTATTTGTTTTTAGAAAACGGGCCCAACGTAGATACCTTGGCTTCACAAACTGATCTGTATAATTTATTCATCCATGAGGTGAACAAGTTTTCCACTGCAGAAAGCCGTGCTTGGGACCATATTTTGCCCTCAGTTATCCATATTTGGCCACTAAGAGCTCTGCCCTCCTCTCATTTGCAGATCTCACAGGGGAGTGTCTAGAACATGATGCAGTTACTACAAAATGCTCTCGCAGCACTGGTATCAGCTCTCCTACAGTATTTTTTTTAATGTAAAGCCACAGAGTGAATATACTAAAATAACGTAGGAAGGAGTACACAACATGGATTGTGCTGCTATTATCCACTAAAATACAGTTAAAGGATTCATAATCTTTGAGACAAAATAAAAACATCACTGAAGACTGCTTACCAGTAAAGCTAGATTTCACTTCTGAAGCAGTGATTTTTCAAGTACAACCAGTATATCCCTTGCATTCAAGAAATGGTGGCCTACCATATTTATGCAAAGCCACGATGTCCACCAGCCCATCTGGACTTCCTGCTCAAAACCAGAGGAAGGGCCCTGTTCTGCAAAGGAATTGGACCTTTGTTTAAAGGCTCCATCTATACAATGGAAAACCATGTTTTCAAGGCTGCAGTTTATTTTGTAATTTCCTGTCACAGCAGCTCACTCAGAATTCTTATGCCAATACTTAAAAATGCAGATACCTTTAAATGTTTCAACAGATATAAAAAGAGCAGTTTGTGGGTCTTTCTTTAAATATGCCTATTATCATACACTAGTGGTATCTGTTTCACAGCAGGATGTATAAAGTACTTAAAAACAGACTTGGATTAAAAAGCTAAAATGGCAGTTCTTTGTTATTATCCTTAGTATTTGTCACCCTGTCTTTCATCCTTTTATATTCTGATAATCCAAATCTTTAAATCCTTCAAGAACTCATTTGGAGTTAAGAATGATTTAGTTCAACAGAAATACTAACATTCCTCCCTCAAATCTATGCTTTCATGATTATACATAAAAGATACTTTAAAATACATGTATATAATTTTAAAGTTTTAATGAATGATGAGGAGTTCAGCATTGTGCAAACATATTTCACAATAAAGCCTGAAGAGACAATGTAGAACTGTTACTCCTCTGATAACTATTTTAATAAAACTTATTTGAAAGAAAATTAAACTATATCAAGTTTGTTACACAAAAGAAAAGAGGAGAAACATGGAAGAATTACCTCTAATAGAAACTAGAAAATAAATGCAGTTAAGCTATTGGTTATGGTGCCAAAAGACTGGATATGTGCAAAGAGTGGACACTCTGAGCAGCCCAGCATTAATTAAACAAGACAGCTCTGTTGAGTTTTAGCAGAATTTCAGTCAATTTATTTCTTCAACATTTTGCAACTCAAGAGGAGTTTCTAAAGTTAACCAAAAAATTATTATGGGCAAGAGGGAACAACATTCAAAGGGAGCTAAAAATGTACTGTTAGTCCACACTACTTAATAAGAAAAGCCTCATTGCTTACACACGTAAAAGTGTTATGCAAAGACATCCTAGTATGTTCACTGTCCCAGTGCGTCCCTGGGTCTACAGCTGACTATTTCTGATTGCCTAAGGCAGAGCTGGTGGGGAACATCTCTTCCTACTCAGTCTTGGCCATATGGGGGGTGCTTCCACACATTTTCTTATCACACTCTTCTTCCTTCTCACTGGATCCCAGACAGAACCAGGCAGGTGCCCACATGCCTCCCCTAGCCTCAGGCAACACTAGGCTGTGAGTTGTCACATACCAACGCCCCTGGGTTGTGACACACCAACCCCAAGCAGGCCACAGGCATGAGGCCACTGGACACAGGAAAACAACCCCCAACCAACTCAGGCCAACACAAGCTGAGACAGCTCCCAGGGCCTTGTGCTATAAGATCACTATGTATGGCCTTCTGCTACTGTTACTGCTGGTAACAGGGAAAATACCCCAAAAACGCTAAATATTTCATAGAATCATAGATTAGTTTGGGTTGGAAGGGACCTTTAAAGGCCACCTAGTCCAAACCCCCTGCAATGAGCAGGAACATCTTCTACTAGACGAGGTTGCTCAAAGCCCTGTCCAACCTGACCTTGAACGTTTCCAGGGATGGGGCATCTACCACCTCCCTGGTCACCTGACTGTGCCAGTGTTTCACCACCCTCATTGTGAAAAATTTCTTCCTTATATCTAGTCTAAATCTACCCTCTTCTAGTTAAAAAAAAAAACACACCACACTTGATTGTTTTATCTCAGCTGGACTGCAACAGATTTCTGACAAATCAGAGATCCAGTCACACAAGTTAGAAAACTTGAAAAAAATTATTTTCCCCCTTACAACTTCCCCTCAATGGCACTGGAAAACCAACCGAAGTCTCAGCTGTGCAGAAATAAATACTAACTAACAACAACCTTGACAGAAATGTTTCTAGAAGTCAGTGATGGGATTTGACTGAGGCTGTCGCCTTGGTATCAAGACATTGTCACTCCAAGGGAACCTGCAAAGCTGGCTTCTGCTTGACTTTAGTGATGCCCTAAACCAATGTTAACATCACTTCTCCACTGCCAGATTTAATTGGGAGCTTAAACAGATAACGGTGAGTTGTGCCAAGTAGGCCAGTGGAAGTAATTTTTATTTAACAGGCCACATTTAACAGTAATATTTAACAGACCACACCACACACTGTCATGGCAACATGTCTTCAGTCTCACCTACAGAGCTAGGAATCAGTTTTTCTGAGCTTTTAATCCTTGGCTGCTTCTTCAAGCCTATCAGCAGCAATGCCAAGCAGCCTTAAATTGCAAAGACAAAAGAAATGAGAAAAACAACTACTTATGCGCAGTCCCTACTCCACACAAAGAAAGTGCTCTGGTATCAAAGTCTAATTTATCAATGCTTTGAAATGAGAAAGCCCAAAAATTAGAAACAGCTGCAGGAAATCTAAGCCAGAAGGAGTTGATTACTTTCAGCTCCTGAATGGACATTGCAGAGTAAAGGGAGTGTCTACGAAGGCTTGAGTTCTCTTACAGTGGAAGAAGTTTCCAAGACACCTGCCAACAACTTGACTAGCTTCTCCAAAGGCATATTGGGCACATTCAGATCACTAGTAGTATCTTGGATATCTTTTGTGAATCTGAAAGACCCTGCATAATACAGAAAATTACACCATTCTGGTCTCTATGCTCACGGAACAGTGGTAACAGTGCTGTGGAGATTTTTTTGAGAGTCCACTTGCATAGCCACACAGCACCAGGCCCCAAAACAAAGCCCTTAGTTTTGGTTTTGTAAGAACTCAGACTGCAAGATCAACATTTTACAAGAGATCTTCAAAGAGTCTGTGGAAATACTCCAAGGCTCCAAAATAAAATTTAATACAAAAAATTGGGGGTGTTAGTAAAAATAATAAAAAGTCAATGGCAAAATGGCAACAGTGCTATCAGCGTGTAGGCAATAATTCTGCTGCTCACTAAAATTGAAACAGGTCAAGAAAGAATAGAGAATAAGAGCAATGAATAAGCCCAATTCATATCTGGATAAAACAAAGTATTACTTAGCACAGCTGGAAATAGACTTTGATGTAAGATTACAAAAAGTGCAAGGAGAGGTTGAAGCTTTCAAAGTTACCCTGTGGTTAGTAGTAATGGAGAGTGAAATGAGGGCCATCTGCATGGATTTCTTCCCCACTGCAGAACAGGCACTACTGATTGTTACCCCCTTGAAAAGTCATACTTAAATAAAGCAATACAAAAAATCATGTTCTTAATGATAAAGAAATCACAGATATAATTCTTTACCTTAATTTTTCAGCTAATTATAATGCAACACAACCCTTTGAGGCAAAACAAGAAAATCCAACTTCAAGCAAAAGAAAAATGTTGCTACTAAATAGCAAAACTCCAAGACAGTGTGATGATACATCACCCCGTAACTGATACACCGCCTCCACTATTTTAAACTCCCAGGCAAGGCAACTGTATCAGCAGGGAAATGCCTCTGTTTCTTCTGACCATCACTTATGCACAGTACAACACAACTACCATTTTACTACAAACACCTTCTGGCACAGCATTTGCAAAGCAAACACCTCCCTAATGCACAAACACCTTCAGAGCCTCCCTCTAGTTTTTCTGCAGGTGTATTAGGCAAGTAAGAGCTGTGCACCTCTTCACAATCCTTCTCTTAGTCTGTTTCTGGAGCACAATAACTTAAGTGTCACACTGTAAACATGACTATTCCAAAAGCACAGTCACAACCCAGATGAACTGTGGCCTATAGCCAATGCACTAGCCTCTTACTTGGAAGTGAAATTCAGGTAGAGCATTGGTAACCAGTGGAATATCACATTTGATATAAATGGCATCTTCCAACTCTCTTTTACTGCTTTTTATGATTAACTATGTATCTTTAAATCCTGAAGATAGCAGATGACAAATCAGCAATTATGTGCCACAGAGAATATGTAAGAAAATGGAAAAAAAAAAAAGCATCTCACCAAGCATGGTAAGCGAATAGATGAGCCCAGAGCCTTGATCCATATTAACTTCATGTCTCAGGATTCCATTTTTTTCATACTGCCTGTAACTAGTAGGTCTCCAGAAGCAGAGATATCTTCAGTGTACCGCTCAGGAGAGTTCAAGGTATGCACATGCTGAATATAAACTGATCTCTGCAACATCAGAGATTAACAACAGTAATGCAAGTATGTTTCCATGAGTAAGAAGTTGCAACACACCAGGCACAGCAGATGCCAGGTAACTTGTGTTAGGATTAGCTGTTTATGAAAAGTTCTTGTCTTTGGGATTATCAGAGAGAGTTCACTCAAATTCATTGACACTGAAGCTCACAACTCCTAATATACTCATATCATTATTAAAGGACTTGGACCAGAGCCAGGGCAAGGTACCATGTTCAATAACAGCTAATCAGCCATCCCAGACTCCCCCGTACAAGAGGGATCTTTTCACTTTAATGCCAGAGCAAAATAGTCTAACTCCAGAGTACCACAGTGTCTGCAGATTATCTACAGATGATCATAGGCAGAACTATTGGCCTGATTTCCCAAAACTACCCAATTAGACTCCCCATGATCCTGGAAATGAAAGTCACTTGCCCTATCAGCCTTATTTCCTGCAGGCTGTCTCTTTTAGACCCTTTTATTAATAAAAACACGTAGCTGCTCATGACACACTGGCTCCCAAAAAACCCCAACCTGCTTCCTTTGTCACCATGAGTTAAGAGATGAAATTCCCAGGTCCCACCAACTCAGTTGGTTTCTACTTACAATTCTAAGTTCACAGCTTTGTCACAGC
The DNA here is from genome assembly GCF_000687285.1 of Phaethon lepturus. Taxonomy (NCBI): domain Eukaryota; kingdom Metazoa; phylum Chordata; class Aves; order Phaethontiformes; family Phaethontidae; genus Phaethon; species Phaethon lepturus. Next base: position 153,795 of record NW_010558280.1, on the reverse strand, counting down.
AAAGGCAACATTCTATTCCAAAAGCACTAATAAGCCATTTTTCCAAGGAATTGGAAATGCCTATCAGATTTCAGAGTTTGCCACAGAGATGCATTTATGCCTTTCTGTATTATTGCCGTTACCGAGTAAGCCTCTGTGGAGGATTTAAATTTAAAGAGATGATTCAATAAGCAACACACAACTGTACAAAACCTCTTATTGGCATGTATTTGAAGGAAAAGATATGGAACAGAATCCAGCTGCAGGGTCGACACTTAAATACCTCTGAGGAGCTGAGACATAATGAACAAGCATTAGACTAGAACAGGATTAGCCTTGACCCCAGCTATGAAAAGGCCAGGTAGCAAAACGCTTTTTGGGACTGAAGGACTGAAAGGTGCCAGAGGGAAAAGCCCTGCTTCTGATGGGAAACTAGTAGAAGCTACAACAGAAAACTTATACAGAAGGTGTATGAGGCATTTCAATGGGCTCATCATAGGCTGATAGCATATTATACACTCACAGCGGATTCCTGACTGCTTTTTCCTCTCTTTGCTTCCATGAGTCTACAACATATGTCTTCTACTCCATCAAATGTCATGTGACACCTTTTAACTTACACCCACCGTCTGATCTCTCCTGCTGCCATCTCCTTTCTGCCAGCAGAACAATATGGTTTGATCGTGTCTCTTGGAACCCATTAATGCCACGTTCTCATTTCCCAGTGAGTATTTCTGCAGAATGACAGCAAGGTATTCCTTCCCTTCAAATCCTGTGTGCATTTGCCTATGGTCTGCTCAAAGCCACTTTCTGCACTGCAAATCAAAACTCAAGACACCAAACTCAAGAACTGCATGCAGTATTTTAGCACAATACAGCAGAGAAATAGCCTAGCCTAAGCATTGACTATGTTGATTTGATTCAGACTGAACCTTGACAGATTTTCAGTCTAGATAAATTTTTGATAAGAAAGACTAAAAATAGTTAAGCAAGTTTTCTTAAGTACATTTACACTGGACAGTTTGTAGCTGCAGACCCTCTATTTAAATTTACCAGGTTAAGAATATTCAGCTAATTAAGGAATCAGATTAGCTAAAAATTCAGTGCTTTATAGCAACACTGAAGTTCAAACTGACAAAGCTGACAGTACCCTGCTGCACCCAGATACAGCCTTATATAAAATGTACTGAATGGAAAGATAAATATGTATTACACAGAACTATGCTAGGACAGCAGGAAGATTGCAGACTAACTCAAAACTTGGCAAATACCAGAATTAGGGCTGCCTGTGCATACCTAGAAAACAGGAAACATACTCGAGACAACTTTAAAAAAAAAAAGCTGATCATAAACTGTTTGGCCAGTATCCTGGGCAAGGGAAGGAATGCAAAGTCACTCTAATTGTAAAGGCAAGCTTTGAAGTTAATTCAGTGAAGGCAGTCTGAATTTACATTCAGGATTGGTCAGATACCTGGAGGTTAGCAAGTACAGGGCTTACATTACAGTTATACAGACCGACAGGTCTGACAACTGCAGGCTAGTAAACAGGATACCAACAGTATTCAACGTTTTCAAAAAATGTTGAAAGAAACAATAAGGCAAAAGCAAGTCAGTATTACCTTGAACATACATATCTAAAACTAGTTGGTGATCCAATGTTGTTACCTTAAGATTCTCTTATGTTATACCACAGCATATTTAGACAATCTTTGGTCTCCTTCGAGGAGACCACAAAGCCCTTCAAGATTTCAAAAGAAACACTGTTTATTAAGCAGACTCTTCTCACCTTTAGATCAATAGAAACATGCCAAGTTACCTTATAACATCAGTTATTTGAACATTTAATTAGGTTTGTCCTATATTACAGAAGGTGTTATATAGAATTTAATATCAATGTTACCTTCCATGGAATCATACCCTGTTAAGTTAAACTTTCCAAGAAAAACAAGCAACAGAATGGGCCAAGTAAAAAACGGAAGAAATAAAAAACCTCTCACTGAATATATGTGGCATTCTTGTAAATAAAGTTAATTACCTATAGAAGTATGTTTATATAAGGAAGTTTTTTATATATATATACATATATATAAGAAGAATATATATATAGAAGTATGTTTAACCTTTATGGTTAAATCTACAAGTTTATATTCTACCCCTGAACTTTATTTCTTTTTTTCTTTTAAGGCACAATAACCTTTCAGGATGAAGAAATCTAATTATAGAATCATGTAATAAAATCTCTATAGTTATGTAGCTATATGTGTATTTTATAATGCTATACCAGTGTTAACTAATAAGGAACAATAGCAGCTATTTAACAGTTGAGATTTGGCCCATCTCCCATTAAAATCAGCAGAAATATTTCCCCATGGAAGCCAACCTTTAACAATAGGCAAGGTTTTTGGTTGAGCCAGGAAAAATACATTATAAAGTTCTATATGAATATTCACAAGCCTGCCTTCATCACACTCATGCTCTGCAACTTTCCCTTGTCAGCCTTTGTATCACTGACCTTAAAGGTACGATGAAAAGCCATATTTATGAAATGGGCATATTCATAGAAGAATTCAGTTTGCATAGTTGTATTCTCACTGCGGAAAAAGATGACATCTATTCCAGAAGCAGTTACATTAACACTGACTGTTAGAATTATGCTCCTTCAAAGAGCAGAAATCCCATCTGAAACATCTGCACACACAAAGAGCCATTCTACCCAAGATTACATCATTCAAACTTTTGCCATCTTTCTGAAACCAAGGCAAAAAGGAATCAACATATAAAAGGTCTCCATCAGCTGCCATTACAGGATTACTGAAGCTTTTGAACATGTTATTGTGGGAAACACATCATACATTCAGAAAGGCAGGGGGAAGAGGAGGCAGGTAGAGAAGAGCACTGGTAACTAAACCAGCTATTAGCTGGATTATCTGACAGGTGTTTGTTCTTACCCAGCTGGGTGTTATTTAGTCCTGACTCAGTGAGCCTGAAATGCTTAAGAGACACCTCAGAGAGTCAAGTTCCCTGCTGTTAAAATGACAGTGACTCAGTAAATGCGTTCCTTATGTACATGCCAGCATACTCTGTGTTTGCCTGCAAGATTACACCTTAACTCTTTCAATAAAAATAAAAAAAAACAAAACAAAACAAAATTAGAAGAGATCCTATTAGAACAGAAAATAATCACCTGCAATTCTTAGCTGAGTTCCTTTATAACTATGCAGGCCCTGTCTTGAAAATATTACTTAAATCAGAACTTTTTATTACGGGGATGTTAGGCTTAAAAGCTTTTAAGTTTACATCTGCACAGTAAGTGGAAGATAGGAATAATCCAAGTAACCAAAAACACTCATTGTTTCACTGGCAGCCAAAGAGTATGCTGGAATCTTCCACAGTACTGAAAAACCCCACAACCCACACCAACACAATGAAGAACAATGACTGAATATTATGTCCGAGTCTATGTGAAAGGTAGCAAGGAGCTTAAATCTGATCTACATTGTAATTTTTCAGGTATATTCAGGGTCTTCACATGCTGACTCCATAGGAGGAAGGAGAGCAAATTATAGCTACAGAAAAAATATCTGCTTACAATTGGAATTATAGAAGAAAGTTACATAGTTTCAAGGGAACATGCTATTGCCCTCCCCAATAATAAATCAGTTCACATTTATCACTCCACCTCCAGGCCATACTGAAGTAAATACAAACAGAGAAAAACCGGCCTCCTCAGAATTATGGTGGACTTTGATTTAAGACTGTTACTGATTTCACAAGTCGTTATTCCCCTTTAATATATTTCTTAAATAAGTCAACATTATATAAAGATACATGCCTCCTGTATGAAACTCATGTCTTCAAGGATTCCCCATCACTTACACAAAAAGTAAGTGGGGAGGCGTGTCATGAAGAGATCTCTGATTCTTCTGATGGATACTGAAACCCAGACACACAGCATTCAACAAAGAATAGGGTAGCTGGCAGCTTGGCCATTTGGTGTACCACCTCCCTCTTCACACTTCAAACACCTCAGCTAACCCAAAGGCCAAAGTTGGCATCAGTTTTAATTTTCATAGATTTCATCTTTCAGGGTGGAGAGGTGTATAATGCAAGTAATGCCTCACATATTGGCAACAAAGGTACTACACATATAAGCAAGGGTATACACTACAGGTTTGATTTAAAGTACAAATTGGTAGAAAACACTTGGCAAAGCAACACAATTAAGAGGGTCCCTGGGTAACAGCAAACTAAGCGAGAGATCAGAGCAAGTATCACTGTTTAAAAAATTGAAAAAAAAATTAAATCACATTGAAAACCTAATAAATTATAGCCAAAAAGAAGTCGTCATATTTACTTCAGTTATTCTGTTTGCCTGAAGATTCTCCAGGTGCATGTTGGTCCAAAGCCAGGCCAGACTCTGGAGCTATTTAATTTCTAAACAGGGCATCTATTTTCACTTCTCTGCAAATGACTATCAAGCAGGATATCTGGAAAAGAATTTGTTTTTCATTTTGAGAATGAGCCTCAGCAAACACATATGTAAAACTGACAGTCAGCTGATGACTTTCTTGACTCTGGTAATTACTAGATTTGAATCCAAGTCAGACTTTCCAGTGAATATAAAAGGCTGTAAGAAAATATTAGCAGAGAAAAGCTGCGATACTCTACGTATGCCTGCAGCAAGCTATCTGTAAGAGTCAGCTGTAAGAGATAAACAGGGTTGCATAGACTGTATTAAAACTGGTGAAACAAAGGATCCTGAAAAAAAGTCACTGTTTTTCAAAAAAGAAACCTCTCTATTTTTGTATGCTTTAAATGACTTTTATACACAGAAATCAGGTAACATAAAGCACTACAAAGTTTGTCCATGGAAGGAGATTAGGAAGTTTAGAGAGCTCTTTGAAACGTGGTTCTTAAAGAATAGAACAGTAGAAACAATCAATATTCTTACAGTATTTCACGGAATATTATATGGAAGTTTCCAGGGGATGACTTACTTTCTCCCTGGTATTGCAGCTTCAACTCTGACTGTACACTAATTTCACAAATAAAACAATGAGCCAAGCTCTCAGCTGAAGTAAATTAGTGTAGTTCCACTGAAATTAATAGATTTAAATATATTTAAAGTGACTGTCTGCTCCTTCATAAACTTCAGGAATGTTTTTGGCAAGCAATATTTTCACCTTGGCAGCTGTGAAGTTAACTGGGGCCCACTGTAGTTTAACACTCAACAGCAGTAACAAGCAACTAGTCCTTAAAGACTTGCAGGAACAAAATAGAACAGCAGTTCTTATTGTGGTGCAGCAAGCAGTGAATTCAACAGGGCAGCTAACCACATTTAAGTAACAGACTGGTTAACTAACCAAGAATGTGGGTCAAATTCCCTTTTATTCATGCCAGTGCAAATCAGTAGGTATTTCCCTGCAGTCAGTGGTGACACACTGACATACTGGCTGGACTTTCAGTCTTTAGCCAATACCTTTGTGCAATTACAGTCTACAGCAGGATGCAGTGGCAATCTAGTTATACATTCTTGATACCGCCAGATACAACACAGAATAATCTATCCCACCACAGTTATGTAGCTTAATTCCCAAATTCCACTTTCGTTACACCCTGAACATGCTTGATTAAAGTATTACTACAACCTTGAATTGTCTCATATAGATCAGGACAGGGCAATGTGATCTATAATACTTCTGTACTATTGACCTCCAGTCCGAGTAATCATCTTTGCTGTCAAAAATTTAACAGCTAACCATTGACTGAGATAGAGCAACACCATCTTTGACCTGAAATAAAGAACCCTCAACAATGAAAAAATATTGATAATACAGCACAGGGGGGGCTTAAAAATCTCACTGTATAATTGTTTTGTACTGCATCTTAAGATGGACATATACAAGGAATGCACAATTAATAAGAATGAGAGTATTCTTAAACCTAGACACAAAGGCTGGTCTTCAAGTACTCCTGTGAATGCACTGCCATAGTGTAAGAAACTAACACACAGCATCATGCACATGACTGCAACAAAACATTACCAAATGGCGCAGAAATCCATGAGAGTGATTTTCTCATTATTTATTACCATCTCAACTGTTACCCACAAACTTTAGCGATGTGTTTATATAATTTATCCACAGCATACAACTAAAACATTCTTTGTAAAAACGCTTCTACAGACACAACTTGTCTCCAATAACAGAGCCTATGAGGATCATCTCTACAGAGTGACATTAGGTTAGTAACGTCACTCTGTTCGCTGACTGCTAGTTGTCACCTAACCATAAATGATATCCATGTCCTCTCTCTTAGCACGAGTCTTCGTAGATACAGTAGAATTTTCCAGCACAAGTAAGAAAATATGATAAAAGAAAATTCCACAGACAAGGAAAAATAACTGTAAAGTTTTAATATTATACTTTTATAAACATAGTGTGCTTTCACAGTATACAATACAGTATTTCTTTTGTGGCCACAGATTTGAAAAGCTACAATAGTTATTCTGGGAGGGCAGGGGAAAAAAAAATATCCATTACAATTTTCCTGCAACAGCATTGGACAGACCCCCCTAAATGACATTGGTTTACCCTGCAGAAAAGACAAGCAGCAGTTAATCTTGCAGAGCAGAAAGCTTAAGATATATACACACACACACTTTTGGCTTGGTTCCACATTTTACTTTGTTACTTGCCACTAACTCTCACTCAATATCCACTGAGAGGAGAATAACCACCCCTAGTGCATTTAACAACCAACAAAAATTGACAGTGAAAACATTTCTTTCATTCCCAAACTAGTCCTCAGCTTAAAAAGTAAATACATTTTGCAAGAGACCTGTATTTTGCCAACTATTTTTTTGCACATCATGCTTAAAGTGCAGGGCATATGTTTTCAGCTAGTAGACTAGGGATCTTGTCTATTGGTTTGTACCTGTGAAAAGTCTAACACTTTGAAGGATAAGAATTGAGTAATACAAAAAAGTTTGAAGATATTTGGAAAACTCATACTCCCTCGGTGGTAATGACACTTCTAAATTGAAGTGCTGAGAAAATAAGCAACTTCCGACCATGAGCTGCTCTCACCTTCTCTTATAGACAGCAATTTAAGCTGTTGATTGCCCACTGTAGCACAAATTATGAAAAGCTGACCAAAAAAATAATAATAATCTGTGTGATATATGGGATGTGTGGGTCATTGATGAAGGGAGGTCACGCAGAAACACTGTTACTTTTTCCAACGTGTGAAGGTTTTCTTTGCTGCTGATACCTTCATCTAGTTCCAACGACAAACAAAAAAGTAATCTATATACCTCTGATGCAGGACGACTGGCAATACTGCTCAGTGACCAGAGACACACGTGGAAAAACAGCACTGCTTGCCCCAACTATTAGAATTTTTACATTCTTGAATAATTCTGTCTGACCTTTCTTTCTGCCCTTGACTAGTTCCCTCACCTGTCCCTAGCCAACCAGGTTTAGCTGTATTTCCATCCCAGAGAGTACAGAACAGCCATTAGGACTTGTACTGTCTTAGTACGTGCTTCTCGCAAAGCTTCCTGCATCTCTCAGCCCTACTCCTGCCTCTTGGATGTTCTTGCCTGTTAGTTATGGGTTCTAATTCCTTACATTTGGCATAGTTACAAGGAATTAGGCTAAGTAAGTGTTGAAAATACCAAAATTATTGTATTAAGTGATTTTTGTAACTCAAAAGTTATTTTCAACCTTCACAAGTCCATAAATGACCCTGTGACAAAGTAACTGAATTCCGATGTTTAGAAGTGCCTATCAAACACAGAAAAGCTAAGACTCGTCATTTTCACTAAATGCCTATTTGCATTCATTATTATTTTGTTTCATTTTAAACATGACCTACCTTTCCAGTGGCATTGTCTTCCCAGCAGTGATGTTTCTATACTTCACCACATTGAACAATACTTCCTTCTGTTAAAAAGCTCCTTTCTGACATTTTATTATGAACTTTTTCAGCAGTAGAAAACAGAGTGTGGTCACACACAGTTCACCCCTTATCACAGAAAATCTCAGAGTCAGTGGTGAAGTCCAATAAAACCGGAAAGCCAAAGCTCAAGTGTCAGAGGGACAGAACCAAAGATTTATTTTGGCATAAAAGACTAGTGACAGCAGCAATACAGGCATTTTTGCTTCTTTGGGCAAAGGCCATGCATCCACGGCCTTCCCACATGCCCAGTGTGGAATATCGCTGTGCTACTACTATTTATAACTAGTATATTATTTGCAGCGCCCAAAAGAAGTTGAGAGTCAAAGCAACTTCTGAAGTCCAGGCACTGAAGATGGATGATAAGAACATTCTGCTTGCCTTTTAAAAGCAAGCATTAACCTTCCATCAGTAATACCACACCAAATAAGAAGTTGATTTTGTGTGTGTTATTTGCTTGGTTCATTTTTGTTGGGGGTGGTAGTTTTGTTTAGTTTGGGGTTTTTTTGTTGGCAGTGGGAGCTTTGTTTGGTTTGGTTGTTCATGGTGTTTGGGTTTTGTTTTGTTCGTTTGTTTTACAAAAATAAAACAGTTTGCAGATGTGGTGAAAAAGAGGTAAATTTCACAGGGAAAGCCACTTACTCAATGTATAAGGGGGTGAGGAATCATTTTATGACTGTCAGTGCAGAACCCCTCTGGAGGTCTAGAATAGGAATATGGTTAGAAGAAAGATTGTTAAAATTGTCCTCTATCATTAAAGAGCAAGTTCCATTATGTGTCATTCTTATAAGCCAAATGAATTCACATTTACAGGTTATACCTATGTATTGTGTATCAGAGCCCGTGGTTTAGATTGAATTAACATAATTCTTCCTGAAACTAAAGAAGAACTATCATCAACTGTAAGAAAGAAAAAATAGAATTAAATCGCTACTGGAGAAATCGGGTCATGAACACTGATTGTCTGAATGCATAGGCTTCTATCAAATTTTAAGTGTTTGATAAAAAGAACAGTAAGGTCTTTTGTAAAAAGTGGTTGCACCTATTAAAAAAAAAAAAGCACCTTCACTTCATTTTCATACAGACTTCATTGTAATCCATACGGAATATAAGAAATTTCACCACCATAACAAAGAAATATTTGTGTTGAGCAGACATGTAGTTTATAGGCCAAGAAAGCTAAAATTCTTTAAGCACTAGATGAATACTTTAAAGCACACTCTTCATTAAAAAGGCATCAGTTCTCAAACCAAGAGAACAGATTTTTTTTTTACTAAATTCCACACTAGTACTAAGGTTTTTATTTAAAATATTATTTTTATAAATTATGAAAATATTAAATCATATTTTGCGCAAGGTAAATAAGAGACCTGACCCTATGAGATTCTTACTGTAGGACATCCTAGATGTGCTCCATATGCATATATTCTTAACAGAAACTGAAGCAGGCAATGAAAGATTTGGGGAAAAGTAAAGCGTAAGCATAACTTCATTTTTGCATTACTTAAGTGTATAAAAAAATTCTCATCCTGCACTACTTGGGCATAAAAAAAAGCACTCTGTAAAAAAGTATTTATTTAATCTCAAGAGTAGTATTAAGGAAATAAAGCAATCTCTGATGCTAAACTAAAGGAACTTTAATGAGTAAACAACGCTTTACGAACATGTCAAACAAACTGTCTGAGGAGTATTTCACCCCCAGGAATTTTTGCTTTTCTGAAATATCCTTGTAGAAAGCTTATTCCTCCACATCCGCAGTTATCAGCTATCCTCAGGAAGTGCTTGCATTCTGCTAAGAACACACGTGTACTACAGTCTAGCAACAGTCAAATTCCTGTGCTTCCTCTGCATAAGAAACTATTTATCATTTTCTTATTACTCCTAGGGTTTAGGGGCACCTACTAACAGTGTAGTACCAACTAATGTATTTTCATGACAAAAGGACAGCTGGCTTTTCTCTCCATATACGAAGATCCATAACTAGACACATAAGGCAATTCTGTGTTGACTCCTTTTACACATGTGTAAATTGTTAGCATACTATAGCAACATTTAAGTCAATAAAAATGACATTTTAGAAAACTAAAAAAAAATTAAACCCCCCAAAAAATCTTTGCTGCACTGATTGCAGGTTAAGCATATTATTTTTATAGCCTATCCTGTAAGAAGATACATATGCCCAAGAACACATTCAGTTCCTGAGTCGGAGGAAAGAAGCCAGATTTGAAATAGACTTCGAAGCCTGAGTAACAGCTAACAACAGCAACTCAAGCAACATCATTAGAGGACAAAGTCATCAGCAACAGGGAAAAAAAATTAGGAGGCAAGAGTCACACACAGAAGGATACAATAGATACAGTATATATTGACAGACAAAAGAACTTCTGTAATCAGTGACACCGGAATGAAGCAACAGCAGTGGAGAACAGACACTTCCACATGAGCAGAGTGGAAATTGGAAAGGAAGCACTGGATGAAACAGAATAGGTCACAACAAACAAGAAAGGAGTTTCACCTCAAAAAATCCAAACCAAGGTAGTTAAACACAAACTTGCACAAAAATACCAGATACCATCCTGTCAAAGTTACTTTGACACCAAAAGTTGTCAGCAAAAATATGGTCATTTCAGGGACAAGAGGCTGCAAGACATTCAATTTGTTCAGTTTTAGGATTGGAAAAACAGGTAGTTTACACCAACAAGAAATCACGTTGGTTTTGTAATGAGCGATACAACCATCTTTCATGAAATAGTTTTGCACACTCATCAAGGTGTTTGTTCCCAAGTACAGGGGGGTTACATTTCACAGAAGAATAGCATTACTTTAAAAAAAAAAAATTTAAAATCGAAGACTTGACATGTATCCCAGTTTGTGAACAGCTCACATACCACCACACTGACATGTAGGGTTACACAAGTTAAAGCTAAAGGCAAGCATTTAGATCAGGTATCACAAGCACAAAACACCACTGCATCCTCCTACTAGAGAGCCAGGATGAGCTCACCGTAACTGGGAATAAACATTAGAATATATCTTACACATATGCAGATCTGAAACACCACACCTTCAGTTCTAACTTTCAAAACCTCTAACGCCTTTTTTCCCTGAATTTGGTTTAAACAGTATAAAAATTCAATATAATTTATTCATTAAAACAAGAGCATAGTAAGTTGTACATAAGATGCCCCAAAAAACCTGCAAAATTGATCATCCTCTTAATACAGAAGTCATGCATGCACATATTCTGTATGGACATTCACCAGACGGCCAGCAGGTCAAGGGAGGGGATTCTGCCCCTCTACTCCTCCCTGGTGAGACCCCACCCAGAGTCCTGCGTCCAGCTCTGGAGCCCTCAGCACAGGAAAGACATGGACCTATTGGAGCAGGTCCAGAGGAGGGCCACAAAAATGCTCAGAGGGATGGAACACCTCTCCTCTGAACAAAGGCTGAGAGAGTTGGGGTTGTTCAGCCTGGAGAAGAGAAGACTCCAGGGAAACCTTATTGCAGGCTTCCAGGGGGCCTATAAGAAAGATGGGGACAGGCTTTTCAGCAGGGCCTGTAGCAATAGGACAACGGGTGACAGTTTTAAACTAAAAGCGGGTAGATTTAGACTAGATAAAGAAAGAAATTTTTCACAATGAGGGTGGTGAAACACTGGCACAGGATGCACAGAGAGGTGGTAGATGCCCCATCCCTGGAAACATTCCAGGTCAGGTTGGACAGGGCTCTGAGCAACCTGGTCCAGTTGAAGATATCCCTGCTCATTGCAGGGGGGTTGGACTAGATGACCTTTACAGGTCCCTTTCAGCCCAAATTATTCTGTGATTCACACAGACTGTATACAGGGCAATTTGAATCAAGTTGTGCCATTAACGCCTGTTGCACGGTACCTCACTCAGGGAGGAGCTTCACAAGTGTCATCAAGAAACAGGCATTATAAGGCTGGAAAATCAAAATGTATACCTGAAGGATCCCATAGCACCCTTAAAGCTGTCCAAATACTTTCTAAAAGCAAGTAATTCTGAGAAGGAGCATGATAGCTTTTCTTTTACCGCACTGTAAAAATCAGTGTATACTAGTCAAAAGAAGTCACAGGCCTGAGTCTGAATCAAATCACACTGGTCAATCGTTATAAGCTTTTGTTTTACCCATTCATTTGATCAAGAACACAGGAATATCTCCTCCAGAGATGTTCAGTGTTGACATTTATGAAGCTTCCATTTCAGCTATGTTAAGTTCACAGCAGTGGGTAGAGTTTGTTATTAAGCACATTTAAGGAGAAGCTCTAGCTACAGAAGTTTTTGTGTGAAGGTTTCTATGGTGGGTACTCAGCTCATATCCCACCCTCCCCCTTGATAGGTAACTATCCTTGGACTTTCAAAATCCTCCTAAACATACTATTGCCATGGATATTGGCTGCATGAACAGCTTAGCTTTGTTCTGAGTATGTTTACATATTTGTGAAGGTTTTGTTCTCAGAACTCAACAGAAAACAGCAGCATTGAGTCTGAGGGTTCACACCAACCAAATTCCAGAGAAGTATTGCACAAAGATTTCTGAAAGAATCAAGTTTTATTTAGCAAAATTCAGATATGATTCTATCAAGTCTGACAAGAAAAAAAATTCTGGTATTAATGGCCTGGGCCCCAGGGACTTCAACAGAGAAGCACAAGACAAATTTCTCATAATACATACAGGTGGTTATTATTTTTTTAATCTTCATCTAAAGGAGCCATTAATACTTACAGACCAGACTATGTTTCAGTCATAGAAATGTAAAAAGGGTCATAAATAGATGTCGGGGGGGGGGAAGAGAGAGATATGAGAAAGAAGAGTTGAAAACAGATTCAAAGAAGTGATATAGCAGGAGCACACAGGTTACAGAATGGCCAAAATCTTGCCTGCTGACAAGTGTGAAATTATCACCCCTTCTTTTCACACGCAGGTCTTCATGAGGGTCTCTGTGCGCAGGTACTATAGAAAACATGTTGTGACTAGATATAACGAAACACTGAGTTGTGAGTATTTGTTATTTGCAAAGTTAAGCAGATGGGTTAGGTATGTATACTTTAAATTTTCTGTTTTGATAATAAAGTGGCTAGTGCAACAGTTCATGTAATAGCATGTTAAACTTTTTTGTTAGCAAGAGGAAGCTGCCAGTAGAGCAGCATGCATTCCCTGCATCATATGCGAAATGCGTATTACACATGCAAATTCTGCCAAAATTGATATAGCTTTATGCAGTTGGTAACACCACCAAAATGCTGTTAAGAAACAAACCAACACGTGTCAACTTCCAGCACATTTGAAATCTGCAAACAAACACCACAAAGCACTAAGGAAGGGCCCATCTTCTTTCTCACTTCCAAAACATCCCTCCTTCTCCAGTGAAAAATTCCTCACTGATTTTTGGCAGACATAGCTCAGATCTAAATCCCCTTATCTGGCCCTTTGAGTAGTCTAAATCCAGCATCAAAGGAGTACTAGAAAGTATGGAATATTAATGTAATCCTTGAAAGGATAAAACAAGGAGGGAAAGGGGGACATGAAGGTGTTTTGAAGTTCACACCTTACAGGAATACAGCTTTGTTCAAAGTCTCAAGGAATGATAAAGACAAAAGGAATACAAGGAACTGCAATAGGAGGTGCTTACCCCAAGGTCCTCAGTAGGTTGAACAGATTCCAACTACTAGAAAATTCTGGTGGAAAAGTACAGCTGAACACCAAGTGTCCCTCAAGACTTCGAATGTCCAGGTCAGATGCAGAAGATGGAGAAAGCAACTAGACCACGAAGTATTCTAAATGCAGCAGTGGAGGGCTGTAACAGTGAGAAGAACTGTAACTCATTGGAAGAGGAGAAGATAACACCACACAGACTTCACACTCACCCCACACATGACCTTCCATAACGGCATTTTAATGTTAGCCCTGTTTTCAGCTTTGTAATGGCCTAATGTTATATTTTGCTAGAACAAGCTTGTATTGTTTTTATCCCGACACTGTAAAGCTGGGAAGCCTTAGCAAAGCTGCGAAATGCAAGTACTTCATCTCTATGGAAAGTAACAAACCTCAGCAGTGCAGGCAGCAGCTCACCTGACAGCCTCTGAAGTAGCATATATGGACTTGATCAACTGCAGCTTCAAAAACATGATTTATATACTCTATAAGCGTAATTAATCTGGTAACGTCCCCTGCTATGCACTGGTGTATTAAACACTGGACAGTAACACTTCATGACATGTAGCGTCCATGATAAAGAGGACAGAAGTATATTACGCACGTGGTTTTAACTGTGGTAAATCACTTCATGGTACAGCTTCTGTGTCATTCCAGCCAGGAATAACATACACAACATGATCACCACTTCAGAGGAAAATAAATCACAAGCAATGAAAATATTGCAGCATCCTACAATACTTTAGCTTACCAATTACCGGGTTCTAATGAAAACCTGGCACATAGCTGAGTTAATTGCAAAGAAAGAGCTCCCAAGGGTTCAGCTAACCTACGGGGCCTCAGCTCTCCCGACTGGCTACTGGTGACAGGTTTAGCAGATGAGGTGATTTGCAGGAAAAACCTATTTAGGATAAAAGCCCAGAGGATCTGCGAATTGTAACGAACGGGGAGGTAACGACCAGGCACAAAAGCCATTCTCCTCCCAGCATAAGGGTACGAAAAGCAATTAACGGTACAAGAAGGAAGCCAGCCTCAACCCACCCCGTTCCCACCCGGGCTCGGGGCGCTCCCTGGCCGCGGGCCGGTGCCGGCGCCAGAAGCGCCCGTACCGTGTAAAGAGCCGCAGAGCCCCATGTACCGAAGAGGAGCCAAGGGATCCCGGCCTCTCTGCAGAGATCTGACAGGAAAACTGCTCCCGAACTCATGAAAAACACTGAGAAAAGCAAAAGACTACAGAGAAGCGAGAAGGAGGACTGGAGGTCGTTCCCCGAGGAGAACGAGACCCGAGAAGTTCGACCCATCAAGCTGGCCGTGGGACAGTTTTACCACACCACACCTGCCCCGAAGAGGGCTCTCCAGTCTCGCAGGCCGAGTCGAGAGGACAGCCCAGATCAGCAACTGGCAGGAGAAGGGACCTGTGCTCGCACCGGCTCCCCGACAGCCACAGAGAGCTACCCTCCATCCAGGACTGAAACTAAGAAACTCACCAAAGGACAACAAAAAAATTACCTGCGTGCAAGCGCAGAAAACAGAGCCTAACACACAGCACCCACCCTCCACCACAGCAGTCCCCTGCTCGGGTGCTCCCGCTTTGTAAGGAAGGGTCAGGCACTGCCCCGCCCCATGCCCAGCTGCAGGCAATTAAGCAGGCCGTTAATGGCGCGTGGGCGTGGCACCACCCCGCGACGAGAACATGGCCGCTGCGACCCACGGCACCCGCGGCGCACCTGAGGTGCAGAAGTGCAACCAGCGCCTGGGCCGCAGCTTCAGCTGCGCACCTGCTACCCTTGAGAGATGGCCGGATCCACACACCTGCACCTCCAGAAGGTGTGTCGGCCATTTTGGAAAGAAAAGAAACACGCACAGACACAAACAAAAAGCGTAACAGAGGGATTCTGTCTTCTAATCGTTTCTACTCGGAAACAATGTCCTGAAAGAGATTACTTAAAATATTTTGAGATCTGACACTTCATTGTTTTGTTATTGTCAGAACCACAGAATACATTCCTTCAGTAAATAGCCTCGGGGACTGCAGGCTGCCTTGTTTTCTGCAGCAATGCCACAGAGATTTACAAGGGAAAGAAGACAAAATTACCATGCCTCATTCCAAATCTGTGAGGATCTTATAAATTTTCTGACTCATTTAGGTCGTCTATAGAAATGAACTTCAAACACATTTCATTATTAATTTCCATCCTAGTCTATGCACTGAGAATTGCCCAGCATGGAGGAACACAGTCACTAGAGCATGAGAATCTCTAAGAACATGGGGAAAAATAAATAATTTTATTAATAAAAAATTAATAATGTATCTTAATAATTTTATTCACCTTCAAGAATAAAAGATTTTTAATATTCTTCTAGTTATCTGCCTAAAATTCTTCAAACGAAAACAAGCCAGATATTCTAGCACTTGTCATCTCACTGATGCTTTGTCTGCTCTTCTGCCCCAGTAAAATGTTCCTGGGATAAGAAAGGAGGAGCTGATTTTTAGGAAGTTTTTAATACTGCAGTGCATCTTACACTCAGCTTATGCTGCACTAGTGCTGGCCCAGGTGAAAAAAAAGAATTTATTTGAAACCCAGCTGGAGAGGAGGCTGAAATTTTAAAAGGCTTTTACTGCTTGATCCCTTGCTGCTGCCTCCGCTTCAAAGCTTGGGAAAACCTATGGAGAATCTAATAGAACAGAATCAGGCCTCTCGCCTCGATTAATGTCTTATGTTTTCTTTTACTAATTGTCCTTTGAAATTCCTTGATGGATGGCATCAGTGGCATAACAGATACGTGGCAGAGTGGAAGGCAAAAGCACTATTTTCTGTCCTACTCACATTACATATATTGGTAAATGTTGCAAATGGATGAATATCCCTGAAATGTGACAGATATAGACATTGATTAGAGCACTGTTAAATGTTGTTAAATGGATTTTACACTTACAGTTACACTTAGGTAGATCTCTCTTGTATGACACATAGCTAAATGTTTGCTTAATACAAAAGAAGTAAATTAAATGTTAACAATGAAATACTTTCTTTCTAATTTCCCATTTCCCATTGAAGTTTAGGAGTACTCATACATGTATAACTATTATTTTTCTCCACATAAATATGACAGCACTTTTAATAAAATACGATAAAAATTATGGGATCATTTAATAACCAGTATTTAAATGATACAACTCACATTTAGTGTAGGAGACTGAAATCATTAGAGGTTTAAGGTCATATCGCGGGTGTCAGGGATAGCTTCATCGTAGACCCTATTCGCCTTACAACCCTGCATCAAAGCCACAGTGATTCTTTTGAGATCCTTTCCAAATATCTTGAGTATTTCCTTCCTACATAAGGGACATTTTCCTGAAAATTTCATACAGTGTACATTTCCATTGTAAGAAAACTTTTGCATCTAGTTAAATAAGCAAAGTAGAGGTAAATTTATTGACTGCATGTCAAAGATGTTTAAAAAATCATTTTTGAATGTCAAATGGTCTTTCATTTCCCCACCTTGAGATTCCTGTCTCTATTCTTTCTCTGTATTTCATGTCTACTTGTTCTTTCAACCTCCGTGGAGTGCAGCCAGGCTCTACAGCCTACAGTATGAATATGCCTGCTATATTCCTGTTTGATCTTCTTCCCTTGATGTGTCAGTTTCTTTGTGGCCTGCCTGCTTGTCAAACCATTTTCACTCTTCAAAACTTTTTATGAATTTTTAAAAAGCAGTGCAGATCTCAGGACATTTGATGAATTTTTCAAGAGCTAATCACAGTCAAACACCACAAACATTGCTGTTTATGTGTTTAATATACTAAGGACAAACATTTATTTACAAATTTCTGCACCTAAACCAGCCAGATAACAACAAAATACATTGCAAATACACTGAGTAGTAGGTGGAAGAAGGAATGCATTCCTCTTCTAGCTATAATAGGAGTAACTGGTTGTTAAAAATGTGAAAAACAGGAGAAGCACAATTGAAATTGTCAATATATACAAATAAAATACCGAAGTATAAAATCTTAAGAATATAAAAGACGAACTGGAAGAAGAAGAAATAATGAGCCATCTTCACTTAAAATACATATCTTAGAAAAAAAATAGTGGTGCAATTCCTTGAGTTATGAGATGGCTTTATCCTTCTGTGTATAACTAAAGGTTTCCTATCAGCTTTTCTGATGTGACACAATTCACACAGGTAATGTAGCTAGTCCATCCACATGCACTCATAACGCATGGATCAATAGATTAAAAAATTCTGTTTCTTAATAGCTGTAAGACACCATTCACAACATATTTTCGGAGGTTATTACATTTTCCAGATGTTTAAAATTACTTGTGTTAGGGGTGAGTTCCTCAAAAAACAGAGGTATACACTGATCATCAAAATACAGATCTTATCAAAATACCCCCCTGTAAATAAAGAGGGGTAAATAAATCTCTAGAACGCTATAATAAAGGATATCTAATCTCTAGACAGGAAACAATTTAAAATACTATATTAGTGAGATTGTAAATAATGTTTTTTCACTTTTAAACTAGAGTCAGGACCGCCATCAGACAAAAGGTATCAAATAATCTAAAGTAAAATAACTCTTTTTGCCCTTTCCCAGTGAAGGTCACAAACAGTGTACTTAATTGAAATGTGCAACATGAAGCAGTATAGCTAATGCCTCCTGAAGACAATTTTGTAGTACTTCAGTGATACAGGGTAAGGAGGGATAAGTGAATACATAGGAAGACCAGATACATGCTAAGTTGCACTATACATAGGAAGACCAGATACATGCTAAGTTGCACTAAAGCAGTTTTTACGATAGGGAGTTGTCCAGCCAGGAAATGGTCTACCCTTACGGGTCATTAAGGGTGTTTGTCATAAACTGTTACATGCTAACCACGGTTAATGCTTATCGTCAGACTACCTCTCATGATTTGCTATCGTCTAGTTATAGCATGGCATTTCTGATTATATATTTTCTATAAAACAAATATTGCATAAAGGAACCTTCAATATGTTAGCAGAGTTTGCATGTAAAAGAATCTTTCTCTTTTTGCAGTCATATCTCAATGAGATTTCCTGTCCCCATTGTAGAAGACACAACGTGTGAATTGTATTGTTTTTCAAATAACTATGGAAAATTGCTTGCTTTATTTTATGCAATCTTTATTTTCTGTTTGGAACTGCAGATGCTAGTGCATCAATATGACATATGACATCTTGTTCTCTCATAAGAATGCTCTAGTAAGTATAGTGATGTGCTGAAAATAGATTTTAGTTTTGAATCAAAGAACAGTTCCTGGAAATGGGTTAATAGAATGGTCATTGCAGACATACACTGACAGCAGAATGTTTGTACAAACTAATTATATTATTTCTTTATTTTTTTAATTTATGTATTATATTATTGTATTAATTCATTTGGTCCACTTTATAAATCACTCTGAGATCTGCACCTTGAGGGATCAGATTCTCAAAGGCATTCTCAAAGTTACTACTCCCATGGAATAGATATGAAAACAGGTGCAAAGAAATTTTTACAGCAAATCAGATCAATGAACACTTACTTTAATATCCTGTCAGATACAATGGCCTCATACAAATATTTCAGAACAAAAAGAAGATTGATTAGTTCAAATAATTATTAGTTCAATTGTCACAAACCACAACGTGAGCAGACAGCTTGAGGCATGTGATTCTTTCAAACTCAAAGAATCATCATAAGTAAACAAAAGAGAGAGTTAAATTTATTATTACATGTTTACTAAACAAAATAGTGGTCTGCACCATATTTGACACAGGTAAAGTGTGTCAGGACCCAGAGAGGATACGTGGAAGGAGAACAACTTAGCAAAGAGTTAGTGCTTTCAGCATTACTGAATCATCCCTTAATGACTCCAGAGATTTTACTTTCTTGCTTATGAGGTTAAAAAGAGTTATATTTAACACGATTTGTATGATCACCTTACAATAAACTCAATTCAAATTGTCCTGTTCAAAGCAGAATACAAAATATTTAGGAGGAGGGAAGTGTAGATTTACATCTATATTGGCTTAAAGCACTCAGAAATAGCTGAAGGAGAAGCACAAGCATGCTGGCCATTAGTGTGATAAAGCAGCAGAGGTGAGAAAAGCACATATGGAATTTAAATTTAAGGTAAAACTAACTTTAATATAAATTATCAATGAAAAAAGTCACAGTAAATGGTAAAACCGCAGGAATTGTGGGAGAACCACTGAAAAGCAACTAAAAATGTGATTACTCCTTCCTAAAATTGTGAACTGACCTTCTCCATTTTTACCAAATTGAAGCATTTACAAATTTTTGCGAAGCAAGAAAAGAAAAGGCTTCCAGAGAAGTGTCAAATCAAATCAAGTACCATGGCATGTTGGAAAGAGTTGGCTTTTGAACCAAAGACAGTTATGAAGTTTCTTTATCTAACTTAGCTTAGAGTTCATTAACTGAATTTTAGCTCATATTAAAAAATTTTGATGATATAAACAAGTTTGGAATGACCTTGAGAATAAAAGGGTTTTTAAGAAGCTATTGTCTCTTAGAAGGTTATGAATAATCCAAATCCTAGGAAGTACCTGACACAATATTAATTTTAGCTACATGGATTCTAGGACACTCACTAGCCTTGCTTAATATCAAATAACCTCACTGAAATTCTGTAGTAGTAGTAGTAGTATATCACAGCATGGATATCAATAGTAAAATTACACTGAATATCTGTCTTCCTCCCTGTTTCACTCATCACTATAGATTCTATATGCCAACTACATAATTAAACCTTACAATATAATTTAAAAAGCTTAATATTTCCTTGCCATGGTGCTGTTGGCAGAGACAGCATACTGCAGTGGAAGGTTTGTTACCTTTAAAATGTCTATGACAAGAAATCAAGCATTTCAAATGCCTCAGAGATGCATTGGGATGTCTAAATAGGGACTTCACATATTCAAGCCATTTTCTCAAAGGGGATCATTTTTGTTGTCAGTCTTAGAAGAACAATGATGGCAGACCATTATGGGATAAAAACGTCATGAAAGAATTGAATCCCGCACTGACTGTCAGAAATGTCAAGATCAAGTTTCATTCATTTTGGTAGTAGCTCTCCTTATACAGAAAGATTTTTCTCACTATGCCTTGTGATGTGTAAACATCTGTGTACAAAGACACACTTTGAGGCAATTTGTAAAAGAAATCATTCCTGCAGTTAAAAAAATTATAGTATTAATTCCCTCTGATGGTACTGTTTGCATGAATTATTTATTCCAGAGCACAATACTTGGTATTGATCACGCAGGATTAAATCAATTGATTGTCATCATATCTCTGAAAGGCATAATCTACAATAAAGCAATTTTCAAGCCACAGATGTCAATACAACACAGCTATGTAGTGTTTAGACATAAGCACCTAGACTGAAAAATCCTGCAGATGGTAGGTTATGTCTTGTCGTACTGTATTTTTAGAATATTTAATTTCATTGCATAAACCTGTTATTGTCATTACTTGTATTACTATTATGCAAATATGAGAAACACTATACAAACAGGTACTGCTTACCTTTCTGCTGCCTTCACTGAACTAGATAGAAAACACATAGGCCGCTCACTCTTACTTAATTTCCAGGTTTTCTGCTGAATAGGCATAAGAGCCTACACACTGCAGTAAATAGGGGCCAGAGTGCCTTCCTACAGAGCTTTGAAAAAATAGATGGGAACAAAACTTTTACATTCCCTCCAAGCTATAACAGAAAGAAGATTATTCTTTCTCTTTTTGTCATTCTGCTTTTACAGAACAGGCAAGACATTTACTAATTGGACGAAGAGGCTGTGGAAACCAAACCTAGAAGACTGAAGTATGCAACTAAAGGAAAAATAAAGTGTAGCAGAAGATACTTAAACAAAACAAATGCAGAAAAAGTAACTGTTATAAAGGAATACTTCCCTAGCTTGTTAAAAGAAAGCTGAAAGTTTGGGAAATTTGTTCATGTTTTTCTGTGATTATATTATTTTCCCTGTATACATATGCACATACCTCTAAACAATAAAGAGAGGAAGGGGACATTTCAGTAGGCTTGTATAAAAAATTCGATATTACTGTATTACTGAATTTTGGGTGCAAAAGTAGATAAGAATAAAAATCCAGCACACATGAATATTGCTTTTTTTCCTACTTCCAACCATCTTTTTGTTATCTTTTTCTTCCAGCCATGAACTGAGGAAAGCAAGCCTATATACCTATACATACTTCCATATGCCATGCACATAAATTAAATCTTAATGTGGCATATCAAAACAACCCACTCTGAATAAGCTGTAGAATGTAGTTTTAAATTACTACAGCATTATGCTCTGTCTGAGCTGAGTAGAGGACAGCTTGCTAACAAAATGAAAACTGTAGTTCATTGCAAGAAAAACTTAAAATTTTTCCATTTGCTTTCACAATGGTTTTATAATGGGAAGAAAAAGTAATGGTTGTATACCATTATGGTTTAGGTATTAAATATACAAGTTACAAAAATGTTATATAAATGTTAAAGTTAGCTTACAAACTGCAACCAGAGTGCTACTTTGAGACCTGAACAGGGATATGGTGGGTCTTTGGTTTCTATTAGTTTGGGAAAAGAAATACAGTTATTATTATTCTTGTACTTGGGCAAACAGAAGGAAAGAGAAAATGCTTGTATAGAAAAGAAACTCTTCAGCAATTTTAAATCTTTTTATTTTGTTAATCCAAAATGCATGTCGGATGAATCTGTGTATATGTTAATATTAACAAAAGGTCTTTAAAGCTACATCCAAAATATATAATATACATGGATTCTTTCTTTAGAAAGAATGGAGATGGATTTTTTTTTGGCCTGGTTTCCTAAGTGAACTACTTACTTCATAATGTTCTAAGTTACCTTGGTAAAATTCAAGAACTGATCTGTTAGCTTCTAAGAATGACCTTTTATTGTGAGAAGGTATTCCAAATAAGAATAATCCAATGAACTTTTCATCTGAAGTTTGACAGACTCCAATTTTCTCTCTTTGAGAACTGTACTTAGGGAAAAGGGATTACAAAATGAGGAATCTTAAATAAGATCAGAAATGGACTATCAAATCAAGTTACAAAATAGAATAAATCTTTTCGCTACTTAACTATGCTACAATAGAATTCCATGGCGAAGCTGTTCCTATCTTTAATTAGCTCACAATTCTGTTTGGATATTTCCATGTTACTGTCATAAAACAGCCAATAAAAATAACATAAATGTTTGTTGTTGTTGTTATGTGCACTGACCAACAAATAGATCATCTCCTACAACACATAATAATCTGAATATGAGTGTTCCTATCATATGACTGGTACAGAAGCCTCATACTACTGCTGTAGCTAACATAGTCAATAACCTGAGTTCTATTAAGTGTGCTTTTTTATTAGTGTTATACTTATTTAAGAGATGTTTTCCATGAACTATCAAACATTTTGAAAATTAAAGGAAGGTCCTTGCCAAGGTATGCTTAGATCAAAACACATTGCTGCTTTCAGCTAAATTGTGTCAGTGACAAATAATGCCAAAACAAATAAGCACATTTTTTTCAAGATTACCATTTATAAATATTCCTAACAGTAAAATGGGGGAACCTCTTCCTCAAGAAAACTGTTGAAAGAGATTCTAGTCACAGAGGTCAGGCTCCCATTCACCAGTCTCCATACTTGACTTGCAATTCAACAGCCATTTGCAAGGAAGAAAATGTTATTTACTTAGACACTGTGCTGAACTGTAGTTCTAGTTTCAAAAAACAATTAATAAAGCTGTCTGAAAAACTGAAACGTTGTTCATACCAGAACAATCCCTTTTTAATGGACATTTTTTGTCAAACTATTTCCACAGGAGAAGAATAATGAGGAGTAGAGTGAATTTGTTGTAAAAACAGTTTATTTTTCTTCTTTTCCTTTAAATGATAAATGTGCATTTGAAAATGACATGATATTTTTGGGTGTGTGGGGGGTGTGATTTTATTTCTCTACTTCCTTCAAGTACTTTATTCTTAACTTTTTGTATGACAGCAAAACCCCCTGTGCTTTATATTTTGGATGCACCCACCTATCTTATCTATATGTCTGTCTGTCTTTCTGTCTCTGTGGAAAATAAAAATATTAATGAAAATAATAATATTCTTAACTTTGAAACATTTCTGTTCATACTTACATTTGAATTTGAGAAAAGTTTTATTAACGATAAGGCAGTTATTAATATGTTATGTGCTTTCAGAATTAGGGTTTTGAGATAAAGAAATACATCTTTTCATATAAAATGGAAGTTGATGAGGATTTTTGAGTTCCAAATTCCTGCTACAACCTCAGATCTCTCAATTATATTTCTAAAATGTGTCTCAATATCTTAGTCATATAATAAAATACTGACCACATCAGATGACTTGTTGGAGGAAATTGTAAGTAATCATGTAAATAGGGACACCATCACTATGTAGACACAAAAAGCAGGTAGCGAAAGTGGAGAAATTTTAAGGCTGCAACTTTTGTTTTGGCATTTCCAAGATTCAAAGGATTTGATTTCATGCTTCCAATAGTGTTTATAGATTACTACATAGATTAAAATTGTTCTGGTCCCTGAATCTTTAAATGATATTACTTCTCTGTGCTGAATAGCACAGATGGCACCTGATGCCTCATCCTCAATGCTTTTTTTAAAAAGTGTTTAATAAACCTAAAATTCCCAGCTTGATCTAGTTTCCACTGAAGAAAATGGGAACACTCATTTTGGCTTAAGTGGTAGAAAAATGAGATCCAACCAAAAATTAGCAAACACATTTGTACACTTCCTGACATATGATGCATTTGATAATTACACTTTAATTGTCCTCT
>NW_010558280.1:125986-129271 GCF_000687285.1 Phaethon lepturus | reverse complement strand
CCTACACTGTTAGAAGAAAAATACAACACAGGCAATTTAGAGAACCGCTGTCATCTGCATCTTGTAAAGTTACTTTTGTTTGCTTCTTTTTCTAAACGTTTTTATTCCCCATGCCAAATATATGCTTCTACTTATTATAATCATGTAATCATAATTAAAAAAATGCAGGACTCCTATAGTTAACTGTCTGAAGGCAAAAAAATAACAATTGGCCCAGTCTAAAAAAAAACTCCTTGATTTTATCTAAAAATCTAAAAATCGTAGGTTTTTTTTTCCCTAACCAATATTTTGATATTCAAAATTTCCTACATACTGTCATGAACTAAATCTCTATTAAAATGCTACAAGAAAAACTATATTACCATATGAACAGTGCAATTATCTACACTAAAAAAAAATCAAATACGATCCACTATCTACAAGACCTAGAAATAGATTATTATCTATCATGGTAATAATAATTATAATTTCTACTATTTCAGTATGTCACATTTTTCCTTGTCAGGCCCTGTTCAAAGTCAATGCAAGCCACTGCTGAATTACTGGGTGGTTAAGTATATTTTATTTATTTTTATGTGCTGGGTTTTCATTCTATTACCAGATGGATTTTTCTTTCCATATAAATGACAGATAATAAAAAGTGGACCTGTCTTTTTTTACTGCACAGAATTAGTTCTATACCAAACTCTTTGTTACTAATATTTAGGTATAGTTAACATGCAGTTAGTGCAGACTTGAGGAAAGAGGAGATCATGCGTTTGGATTTTAAGAAGGAATGGCATAGTGACTCATGTTTAATGAATTATTTTAGAAATTCTTTGTCCAAAGCCCCAAATGACCATTATATTAAATTCTTTCCATGTCTCAAAGCAAGGGAGACTACAAATTTTAAGAGAAAAGCACAGTACAAGCTATCCTTTTTCCATAGTCTCATTATTGCCGCATCCACTGCACGTATTGGTGTCCGATCTGTAACAATATGAGACAATAAGCATTTAAAATGTACACACCAATAATCCATAGTTTAATTATCCATAGCTAATGAAGTTAGAGAGTTAAACATAGATTTTCCTATGCAAGATCCGTATCTATTTTGTGAACAGTGCAACAAAGCATGTGCATGTGTGAAACTGATACGGTGCAGTACTTGCCAGAAATACTTCACAGAGCTCAGATTCTGTATTAAGGTTACACGTCATACCTAAAATTAAAGTACATTTTGCCCACTAAAGGCCACGTTGGAAGGAAGTGTGAGAAATCAGCCGCATAGTCCCTTCCTCTTATTTTGAAGCAGATTGTTACTTTATAATCTGGTTTAAACTGCAGCACTGACATTCTTCCCTTTGAACAGGCCAGAAGCTGTAGGGATTGAGCCCCGGTTTCTCCGCTGTGCCCACGCGGGCTCAGCGGGATAAAGCAGGCTCTTTGTCTCTTCTTAACAAGGCACCTTCCCAGGAGCCCCTACCAAGACGGTCGTGGGAGTGGGAACAGCCAGCCCTGCCTCTCTCCACAGTTGCCCCGGCAGGACGGAGGGAGCAGCTCTTGCTTCCTGGAGCAGGAGCCGGGGGTCCCCCCTCTGACAGTACTGGAAGACTTCGGAAAGCACAGTAATGTACAAGGTATTATTCCTAGGAGCAAACCAACCCCATGTCAGAGAGTCGTTTGACCTACGCAGTCCCCTTTCTCTCCTCCCCTGTAGGCCAAACACTCCTCTTCATTTATCATGCATAAATTTCCAATCAGCAAAATGTGAGTTGGCTCAAAATGTATTTCAGTGCTCTCCTATTCCTGAGAGAAAGAGCTTTCCTACCAATATTGCTAAGGAAACTGTAGCCATTTTCATGCAAAATGCAGACTACTTGGCAAGGCAGAAACCAGCACAACAAAGAAAATCCCTTTCTGTTTCATTTCCTGCTCTTACAGTATTAACAGGCTAATACTTACAAGCATCCAAGTGTCAGGAAACAAAACCTAAAACTAGTTCAATTTAAAATTAAGTGAAAAGTAATATTCTTTTTTTTTTTTAATTTATTTTGTAGCAGATGGATACCACCATAAAGGATTTGATTGTTCAAAATAAGGAAAGGCTGCCACTTTTGCCACTGTAACATTCAGCAACATAATAGAAGGTTAAAAATTAGATCCCACTTAATATACACAGGGAAGATATTTCCAGTGCAGTCTGCTATCAAAACTGGCCTGCCTGTAGCTCTTCGAGGGTGCAGATCATGCGTTAGCTTCCCAACATTAGAATGTGAGTTGACCAAAACAGTGAGACGATCCCTTATGCCTTAAACCCAGGTTTGCAAAGGTTATAGACAAGTTCAGCATAGATATAACAAGTCTTCTTGATTTTAACAAGAATTTCTGGGAGCAACATTTTTGATTATCAGTCTATTTGGATTACTTAAGTATAAAAAAAGTAATAAATTTGGTATCCATTTGTAACACTGTTGGGGTTTTTTTTGTCTTTTTTTTTTACATTGTAAGCACCATTATTACATGCAAAAATATTACTTCAATATATCAGTTTCATTTATTGACAGTCAAAACCATGTCATAATCGCAGAATCTTCTGAAGAAAAATACAGATTGCCTCTACTATGTCTAATTTGGCCAGTGTTACAAGCATGAACACTAATGTCAGATTAAAGGGTGAAAAGCGTGCAGCAGAAAGAAAATAATCTCTCCTGCTTTTCTATACTCATCATTAATGCTGAAGAGGCTGACACATACTAAAGGAACCCCAGAAACATTTCTGAGGCTCTTTTGGTGTAGATTTTTTTAACGGTTTTGTCTTGCTATATTCAAATATGCTGTCAGGGCTATATTCTGGTCTCAGTTGCACTGATGTAACTATACAGGATTGCCATTGATGAAGTATGATATCATGCTTAAGGTCAGTAGAATTCATACAATATCACAGAATCACAGAATGATAGGGGTTGGAAGGGACCTCTGAAGATCATCTGGTCCAACCCTTCATCTAGGCCATTGATGAAGATATCACAGAGCAATAGTCTGTACAACTACCAAAAAATGGTAAAGAATCTCTGTTCCACTGGTTTTAAGGGCAAAATACAAGAATACTTTGCCTTGGAAAGAGAACAAGAAGCCAGCATTTACTATGGCTTCAAAATGTGAAAGGCACTGTTAAGTTGCAATTTTTTTCATTATTGGACATTGAATGTACTTTCCAATTAATTCCCAGTGAACACATTTTAAACATGAACAGACTCTGTACTCAGTGCTTTACTCTCTGTGAGCCTGGAGCTCTAAGGTAGG
>NW_010558280.1:80416-125923 GCF_000687285.1 Phaethon lepturus | reverse complement strand
TGCTGACTTGTTGCAGAAATATTTCCTTTAAATTCAAGCACTATGTTAATTTGTGGTGAAAAATAACAGGATGATTAGGGGCTATTAACAGATACTCCTGACTTTAAACTAGGATAAATCTTAAAATTATATGAAATGAGATCAGCATTTCCTGAAATGTTGTTTTTTACCCCAACAAGCCCAATCTTGCATTGGAATTCAGACAGACTTTTTTTTCCTTTTTTTTTTTTTAATCAAGTAGTAAAGTGGTAGCTATCAGATTAAGAAGGCAAAATGTTACCAAAATTCAGTGCACTGTATTTTCTTTGAAAATCAAGAACTGTGAGAGTGAAGTTCATAGAAGCTTGGTATGTCTCTGTAGCCATATTAGTGGTATTTCCCTGGAGTTATTTTTATCATGGACTATTTATTGTCTGCACTTTTTTTTTTCCCCCTTCCTTTTCAAAAATAGCAGTTTTCATAGTCATTCGATCACTCTCACTCAGGCAAGTACATGGCCCTCAATGTCCATGTGACCCCTCCAGGCAAGGAAGACAGAATTAAATGCTAGTGTGTTTTTTGATTGTCATGTTACATCGTTGCAAAAACCAAATGACTGCCACCTGAAAATGGGCATGCCTGTTGTGGATAAGCACTGGCAGGCATTCAGGAGATTTTCTCCTTTATAACTGATCCTTGTTTGCATTTTAAATCTGACATTGCAGACTATGAAGGAAAAACACTTTAAAGAAAAAAAATTAAGACATGACACATATTATAAATTCTGTCTCCAAGACCTGTTTTGAATCAATGCTCTAACCTTTTTCATAACCTTCTAACTCATAAATATTACCCAGTGGAGTAAATTCTTTTCTCATCTCTGCTTTTCTGTTGAACATAATATGATTTCAGTGATGTAAAATAAAAACATATTTTAACTTACCTGAGGTTCTTATTTGCAAATTACATATCACTATTCCACACACAACATCTTTCTTCTGGAATCCCTTTGCTGAATTCTTCCTTTGTGTTCTTTTAACCAAAGTGCATCAACGTTGTTGTTTCAGGTCAGACCAATACTGTGTTTCTGAAGTGAATCTTTTTTCCTTTTTTTTTAGTAAGTAAACATTACCATTGCTTGGTAATGCTTAAAATGTTTGTCTTTAGCCTCACAGCTTTTCTCAGTTGGATTAAGGTTAGAGTGGACTTTCTGTTTTTTAGGCATTACAAAGTATGGAAGTGAAATTTAGGACAAGGTCCAATATGCAAATCAATATAAATACGTTATCTCAGTGAAGATCTCAGTTCTAGAGTATTTTCCACAAACAACGCTTTAATCTCACACTACAATTTTACCTTGCTCTGCTGGATGATTGGGCCATATATTGAACCCTATTTTTATCAGCCCTCAGCTAACAGATGGCAATTTTCAGTGCCACTGAGAATTGATAGGGTAATAAGCTGTAAAATTTGCCATCAGTGTGAAACTTGTCTCATGAGTAGCTCTATGCATAGTATTTGCCACAGTTTTGTGCTGCTCTATGGCCAATCTAGAGTGCGAAGCCACACGGTAGAGGTGAACAACCTTGTATTGTGCCCTCTCCAATGCCAGCCTGACTTTTCATTCCAGCTGCAGTTCGTGCTGATGACTCCTGCGTTGCTGCCGGGTTTTCCTGCATCCTAATCAGGTCATGTGGCAAACCTTATCAAGCAAAATCTCCTGCATTTGCATATGATAGAGCCACACCGTTTCTGGTAATCAGCAAACTGCAGGTACTGCTTCTTAATACAATCTCAAGCTTGTTCTACCCGTCCTTCAAGGTTAAAAATCTGTTTTTGATTCTGCTTCTCCTTCATTGCTCTTTAGGTCTCATTTTGATCAAGATCTGTGCCCTTTCTCATGATCACTGTGTAGCAGTGTTAAAGCATTTACCAATTAATGATGTTAGAACGATGTATATGAAAATATGCCAACACATAAATGAGTCTTACCCTATAAATATTTCCAAAGTTACATCATCATTTGAACGGTTCCAAATCCATATGACTCCCTTTAAATTATACCTCTTTATACACCTGCAGACATGGCTAGACCTAGTACTGGTCCACATATATGCAGTTATCAATGACAATTAAGAGAAAGTAAAATCCTGTAAGTTACAGTTTAAAGCTTAATTTTTAAACAATATTTTCAGAAAGAAACATCAGTAAAAATTATTCATTGTGTGGATTAATATCCCAGAAAGAAAATAAAGAAGAGCAATATATAATGTGGAATAATAGGGGCATTGCAGAAAGAGGTAGAGGACTCTCAGGAATCTTCTACTCTTCAGTCTCAACTGTAAAGGTATTGACTTTCAATAAATGGACAGAAATTAGCATACAATCACTGGTTTTGTCCATAAAAACACAGCCATTTAGCCTGCTTGGTGTTCTTGTCAAGGAACAGTGACATTCTAAGTAAATGCAAATAAATTACTCTTATCCAGGTAATGCTTTGAAGACCTATGGGCCCAAAGACCAAAGCCTTTGTCACACAACTCCATACAGATTTATGGGTCCCATCAACTAAATCCCAAGCAGAGCTCTGACAGAGGAAACTGTTAGAAGAGAACCATGAAAACAGGAAGAAACGTTTGGCACTCTGCTGTATTAGATGAGGGGCTATGAAATTTAAATAAATCTTATCACAGGGAGCAGTCCGAGGGCTTGAGAAAGGCTTTAACAGCAAAAGAGAAGATCCAGCAGTTTGCAATGCAGTGATAATAAGTTGCCTTTTTGAAAAATAACCATTAGCTAGAGATATTACTACAATAGGGAGACAGGGAAGCTGGTGAAATAGGTCTTCATGGTGTGATTTTTAACTTCTGAATCCAGCCAGGCTGGAAAATAGGGCAAGAAAGACTAACATTCCAGGGCCATAATGAAGGAAGTGAAGAACAGAAATGATTGTGAACACCACCTTCTCTTCGGAGCAACTGGTTTTTTTTCAGATTTTCAGTCATAGTAGCATTGATATTTTGGTTTTGTTCTGGCTCCAGGGAAGTGTTTCACTTTCTATGCTAGAATGTGTATTTATCAACGTAATGTTGTTACTGTCTTGGAATCTAACAGTAGCTGTAGGATCTACGAGCAAGTTAGCATCCTACCATGCAAGTAGCTGGAAGACTTTTATTGCTATCTGTCAAATCTCTGATTGAGACTGCAAGATTAGAAAATCCCATTTAAAAGAACTTTCACATGAATGTGTAGTATTTTTAGAGATATGCTCATTATAAGATAACCAATGACTTGAAAAGATATAAAAACTTTTTCCAGCATTGCATTGTCCAGAATTATTTTGAGCTATCATGGAACTAAAATGTTGTTTGGTCAGATTGTGGGCTTAGTAAAAAGTGCTCAATCTGGTTTCACCAAGAAACTCTATTCATAAAGAACCTTATTTTCCATAGATAACAGAAAACCAAATGTAGTGCCAACAGAGAAGTTGAATTCAAATTACTGAAGCATTCAAGCAGTGTGAAAGATACAGTAATTTCAACAAACTTTCTGCAATCTAGCTAAAATATTCACAGAATGGAGGAAATAAACATATCCTAAAACTGTAATGTGTAATAAAGACATTGTAGAAACAAAACAGAAGGATGTTACATTTAGTATTACCACTGTAGTCACAATGGTTAATGGCCATGCAATTGGTGATAGCCAACCAGTACAAGCTACTCAGAATTATCATATAGTTTATCTATTTTGGATCCAGAAAAGAGAAAACAAAGAAATTACATATTTTTTTCTTCTGATGAAAGCAAGGAGCCATGTAAAAGCTATTCAGAGCTAAATTTCTTAATTAATAGCTTATTATGATTTACTATGTCATTCTTTTCACAGAAACACTGAGTAAACTGGTGTTCGTAGGGAAACTAGTCATAGTGAAATTTAAAACACCAACAGTTGTTAAATATTTTTCAAAGATTATTGAAGCTATGATTGTTTGTTGGTATCAGAATAGCCTCTAGAAACTCCAAGCAAAGTTCCATTAAACCAAGCATATTCATATAGTAAGGAATCATCCCTCCCCCACAGAATCTTGTAAGCTAGAAAATGAAACAAAACAGAGGAGGCAGATAAAATAATTGTGTTTTGGTAACATGGAAACAGGGACAAAAATGGGAAATTAGGACACAGGAATTAAATGATCTGCTCATGGTTAGAGGAGGAGTCAATAGCAAACCCAGCAAATAAATCCAAATTCTTCATTGCCATCACTGAGCACCCATCCTTCCCACTGAAATTTCATGCCATCTACATTTTTTAAATGTTTGACGGAAAAAGGAATTGTCAAATATCACAGCCTGAAGGTTTTCCCTATCCTTTGATATTTCTATGCTTTGTTATTATTACCTAAGAGCAAGCTAAATCTTGTGTTTAGTTTGAAGCAAGATCTTCATTTAGAAGAACATTCATACATATTTATTTTAGATAGAGCAACCTCTGAATAAAAACAACAAACTAAGGGTAAATCACTATTATCTTTTCAAAACATTTTTTTCCTAGCTATTTTTCCTCAAATGGCCTTTTGAGATAAGCTATGCTATTATGAAACTTTGACAAGTGAAATACTGGATACTTTTTCCCAAAACAGTCTATTTTGTTTCTTTTTTTTCCCTCTTAAAACAGATTAAAACTTTACTCAGAATCTAAAGTACTATCATGTTTTAGAAAGCCAAGGCATCAGTAGGTCTCCATGCAGGTATGTTATCCATGTTTATCCTACAACAGAATTATAATATTACTTCTTAAAGATGTTTCCATTGTAAGTGTTTATAGGCTTTTACTGTAACCCCTTTTGATGATTTTTCTAGAGGATAATGCCAGATCTTTCACATTTTAAGTCAGTCTTTGTTAAATCCAAATAAATTAAATACCTACTCACAACAATATCTACTTGTATATTGGTTCCAATGATAAAATTCCACAGATAAAGACTTTTTAACAGTATTACTGAGAGAAAATGTCTCCCTTCCCTTTTGTTATCTTCTCAATTATCTGTGAAACTTAACAGAATTAGAATATATTCTTAGAGACAGACAAGTTTTCAGGTTTATCTAGGTGTATATACATGACTAATTTTGACAACATAAATAAAACCAGGGGTGGGATTGCATTTCTGCACTTCCTTTTTAGTGAATTATTGTGGCAATACAAACCAATTTTTTTTTTTTTTTTTTACAATCTTAAAAGCCAAACAAACCACCACTCCAAAGCCTATGGACATATTTTTTTTCACCTTTAATACTCAGTTTTGCTCAGTTTTGGTCTCACAGCATCTAAGAATGAGCTGCTGCCCCCAGCTCTCTCTTCTGCAGCTCTGGGAGAAGAAAAGTGACTTAAGTTATAGAAAGAGTCAATCATTCTCCTGTAAACACTACTCTAAACTGATTCCATTGCTCTAAAAGGACTCATGAAAATGGCAGCATAACATGAAACATCCTGCACCATTGTCCTGTAATATAGAACTGCAGGCACTCATCAACCACCTACAAAATGTGTGGGACATGCCTTTGAAAAACCTCCATTGATTATCAGGGTCCTTTATTTGTTAAAAAAACTACATGACACATCTTTAGCAGTTATTAAACAATTAAGTAAATTGTAGTTAAATACTTTCTCTCTGAAGAATGGATATAACTATAGAAGTGACTGGGATTTATGGACTACATAAATCAGTACAGTTTCCTGGACTACAGGAATAATAAGTGACGATGGCAAGCAGATTAGATAGTTAACTAGAAGGCCAAGGGAAGCAACTCCATCTCATCAAAAGCACATCTTTATTTGTCTAAAAATACGCATTACAGCAACAAAACTAATCCTAAACCACATGCCTTAATTCAGTCCACCCTGCATGTCCTAGCACAAAGACATCTAGCCTAGCTTGAATATGGGAAATAATTTTGCCCTTGAGCTCTGCGTGTACAAAATTAACTTTGTCAATTTTTCACGTCAGCAAGGTGTTTTATTTCCAACCATCAGTTTTGCTATCTGTAAAGCATACTCCAAGAGTACTCTAAAACCTGTATACATAGATACTCCTTTTCTGAATGATCAGTTTGGAAGCCAGAGAGAATGGGAGAAAGGACCAGAGAGACACTTTACAAGTTGCTCATCAGAGAAGCCGAATCAGAGTCTTGCCTGAAAGCCTATAGGACACTATTAAATTAAAGTTTTTATTACAACAGAAATCAAAATGCCCACACAGTCCGCAAAGCACAGTGCCAAAACCCTTTGCACCATAAAATTACCAGGGATGACAGTGGTGTCTCTACCAAATGGTTCCTTTGTTCCAGCAACAAAATCTCAAAGAACAGAGCAAATATTTGGCTCAAGAAGAGTATAAAAAAATACATTAAAAAAATCCACAGCGGTGATCTGAGAGTGAAATAAGAATACATAATTTTAGAGCCCACTCACTCCAGCAAGCTAATCTGAACTGTATGCCATGTCCACGGTATCAATGGAGCAGATTTTTACCAATCATGCTACCATCAGATTAACTTGGCCAATGCTGCTAAATGACAGGAATCTGAGAAAATGAGTACAATAGGCATGGAATGTAGCATTGCTTCCTCCAGTGTACTTGACAGGTAGTAAAGAAAGAAATCCCAATAACATCATAGATGCAGGAAAATTAATAATTAAATATTAATATATCCCTGACTGTGTGTTTTATAAAGTATTTAGATTACTAAAGGATGATTTAATACCATGAGCTACTACATATCTCAAACACAGAATCTATGATTATTGCACATATTTACCAATCAAAAATTAATTTTACCATATGGCAAACATGTTAGCTAATGGACTAATTACCATATACTTAAATACCTATGCTGAAAACAAGCTTATGAAAGATTGCAGAAATCAATACTAAAATTTCCGATAGCATACATGTGCGGACGTCTGCATATTTAACTGGTAATCTTTTATTTCAGGAGTGCCAATAAATTAGAGAAAATTTTGTTTCACGTTAATTTATATGATCAAGCAGTACATACAAAACCCATCAATTACAGTAATAGAAGTAATTAGGCTTTCAGTTCCTATGAATTAACAATGCATCATATTCTCGGTTATAAGTGGCATGTATGATTATCTCTGATTGCATCTATCTGCTTAATTTTTAATGAATGTCATAGTATGTATGCAGATTTTAATTGACAATAAAGCATGTAGATTTATTAGTTGTTTTCAGCTTTATTAGTTAAACTGGTTGTGCTGTGCTAATGATCTTAATGCATGCTAATGGAGATTTCTTAGCATATTATTGAATGCATTCAGTGCTATATACTTAGACAGGACAAGTGAGAATCACGGCAGTTCATAGCTAAACTCTTAAATATGGAACAAACCAGCTGCATTCTGACTGTGCATTAAAGTAAATGAGAATCTATAATAAAGTCATAACACAGCAGGTAACATACCCTGTTGTGGACAATGCAAGTGCTAATAGACTCCAGAAAAGTTGTTAGTTACAATCAGTAGTTCACTAGTAGTACAAATGGCTGTTTCTTCTTTTTTTTTTCTTTTTCATATAATACAAATATAAGATATCATTTTTTATACTTCTATACAAAAGCTTTTAGCCTTGAGCGTTACGGAGAATCTGGGTGCAAGAAGTGGAGATTTTACAAAACCTGGCATATGTTGTAACTATTATGTCTTAAATATTGTGTATAACTAATGATTTTTATTTTTTCTCCCAGAATTATGAGGCTAGGTACAATAAGATAAAACTGGATCCATTTTGTCCCAATGGCAGACTACTTTACTGCACCAAATGTTTTTTTCTCAGAACTAGATAATCTTATTTTATAGAATCTTAAACAAAGGAAGACACATTTTAGCAGAGATAGAGCAGATAACTTAAAAATGTCAGTATTAATGTTGACCTTGATAGACACAAAAAGTTCATTATCCATTTAATTTTATACATTTATTTATATTCTTTAGATATTAGAAAATGTCACACAAAAGCTTTTAAAAAAACTGGAAAACCTTGTATCCTTCCCTTTTTTTTTTTTTTAATTAGAAAAAGGGTATTCACCCACCCACACATATACACTATTACCTACGAAATGCTGTAGTAATCATTTAATCAATACAATGAATCAGCGGGGCCCTTTTTCACGAGAACTGGTGAATGAGAACTATGGCCTCATTGAAAATGTACTAGCAATTCAGTTATGATTGCTACTGAAGAAATGGCATTGGAGAATATCATTAGTCATAACATATGCTTAGGGCTTTTTTATTTATTTAAACATATTTAATTAAAGCATATAGAAGAAGGGACAGATGAGTAAAGGTCTATTTCCAGGGAAAATAATGAGGAAGATATTAACATAATTTTGTTTTTATTGCTGTAGTTGTATGCATAGGACTGACACTCCTTTAATACTTTCATGTTCACTCTGATGTTTTCTTTGCCATCTTTCATTTGCAAGCCTTTTGGCACCTAAACACCCTGGGCAATAAACAACTTTCTTACATTTGTCATCTAGAAAAACGTATTGCACTCAAACACTGAAGGACCAGAGGCCACAACCACATGAAAGTCACACTTCATTTAACATCTATTACACCACTCTTACTCCCCCCGCCGGTCCTCCCCCGTACTTTCTTTTTCTCTAGTAGGCACAGTGTCGGTCTCCACTGAAGGTTTATGCACCCCTTCAGGGAAGTGTTTTCGGCCTCTTTTGCTATGTCATTCTGCAAATTGATGTTTGAATCAACTCATTCTTTTAAAATTCATGAATTTAATTAATGTCACATCCTGTTCCCCGTTTCACCGGATTCAGAACATTTATTTAGTGTTACTTGCCATAGCTTTTTCCCATCGATAGCAGTAATCAAAAACAAACTGTGGGGTTTGGGGATTTTTTTGTTTATTTGTTTTCTCTTATTTCACATCAAAGAAATGAGTGCAAAAATCAAATTTAACGTACTGCCAGATGCATATTTTAGAATTACTTGTTACTGAGTATGGTTTTTCAAGATATCCCACAGAAACAGTTATCTAATCAGTTGTCTTAATGTATACTGCAACTGTCATCACTAAGTATTTTCTAGGTAAATTAGGACTACTACAAGGGCAATGGAATTTTACAAAATTATCTTTTTTTCATTGATTACTCAAATATTTTCCTGAGACATAATTCATCAGAAAAAACATCAGTTTCTTTTCTCCTCTTCTATTTGATTACCCTTTTTTCTCATCTTATCCTTATTTTCTTTTTTTTTTTTTTTTCCTAGAAGGTATAGATAACTACAAACCTCTGCATACAGTTGAGCAAAGAGCAAGATTTTGTCAGGTGATACAAAAGTGGAGAGATTCCAGAGCCGTTATTTCATCTGGAAACATTTCTACAGTTGCATGCCCGAAGACCAGATGCAGCTCACATGTAGGACAGCTCAGCCACTCTAGTGCTCATGGCAACACTGCTATATGGACACATTACAGGGAGAGAGATGCCTTGGCTGGTATATGGGATCCTTTTGAAGACCTAAGGTCTTGACATGCCAAGAGAAGCATGCGCAGTGGATACACAGTCTCAGCATAACATCCATGTGCGAGTATTATAGTTCAGTACTGCTGATGGACACAGTGCTGCTGAACTCTTGTTTACAGTTTGCAGTGATGATACAGGAAGGTCATTGGGACTCAGTGTCACAGCATTCTCAATTTCTTCATAATAAAGTAAAAAATTCAGGAAGTCAAATTATAAAGCAGTATATGCAGGCAAAGGTAGCCTTAATGATATCAAAATAAGTTTCCTCTCTACAGTGATAACACAACAGGAACACTTTATGTTAAAGAAAAATGTAAATAGAGCTATTACATAAAACACATGTTATTTAAGTAAACAGAAAATATGAGGTAGAAGCCCAGTGGGATATATATTGGAATTTAATCATAGATTACAAAAAACCTTTAGAATTTCCCAGAAAAGGTTTTACAGGGAAGATATAAACAAACCTCATCAAATTAATCTCTTCATTGCTCCTAATCTCCTGGGCTGTCATAAGATTACCAATGCTTGATCTCATATCAGATATTAAATTTCACCCCTACACAATGGCTTGTTGGAGAAAGGGGTTGTTTAGTGGACGACAAAATAGGGCAAATTAGATTAAATTTTTTGGTATTGTCTACTTTGAGATTTTCTCTCCTAGCCCGTTATTAAGTAGCCACAGGAGCATTTATGAAGGCGGAATTGATGCAAAGAGTATCACAGGTGGAAGACACAGGTCACTAAATAATAATTCATCTTAGGAACATGAACATAAGTGTTACATTTAACATGGAACAGGTACAGGAAACAGGTGATGCTTTCAGACATTTACTGTGAAGCTTTTGGATTATAAACATGATGCAAGATGGGCAGCAGCGGCATCTTTATTGTCTGTGTTGTTAACCCTCCCATTTGTTTGAACAAATCAGGGTAGGGAAGACCAGATCTGAAGTTCTGTGATGACCTCGAAGATTTTATGAATAACACAAAATGATGAGAGATACACCCACCCACACAAATCTATACTCTCATATACCCCAGAAAACCCTGCTTTAAACGTGGTTTTTAGTTCTCAGTTTCTGGAAACTGTTTATGTTTACATTGATCTCTCTAACTCCTTAATCCCTTTTTTTTGTTTTAATTCTACAAAGTTTTTTCTTTGAAAGGCGCATAGTATTTCCATCTCCATTTTTGCAGTAGTGCCCTGGGACGCTGTCTTTGTGCCTGCAGGCCCTGTGGGTCCTGGGAGAATGAATCCCACTCTTCAGCAGCCAGAGAGAGGTGCAAACAGTGTGCAGACGTGAAAATGGTTACTAGAAAACAAAGTAAAACTTAAAAGAATGAAAACAGACAAAGATAAGGACCATGGAGTTATTTTTTTTAAAGCCATTCAACCATTTCAGGTTTGCATTAAGCATAAATCTTCAGCCTAATGGGATAGGATGAAGGCAACACGTATAATACCTCTGCTGTACGACTGGGCTATTCAGCTGCACAGTCAGAAGAAAAATTCAATGCAACTAAATAAGCAGGTTTTAGATGAAGTCTTGCTCTGGCCTGTAGCTGACAACAGATACAGTGCTAAAGGATAGGCAGGACTTTCTACAACAAAAATAAGTCTAACACATGTACAGTTTGTGTTTACATACAATAAACTAAACACTGCAAAGTACGGTAGTTGTTTAAGTAATGTGAAACACCCAGGTGTATTTTTATAAAAGTACTCAGTGGTTTCCAGAATCACTTAAATACCTTAAATTGGTACTTCTGGAAAGTCTCACCTTTCAAAGATTCTCAGATTAGTCATACAAAATTTCAGATGGTAATATGGAAATAGCATCAGTCTGCTTACTGCAGCTCAAGGATTCTTAAATGAATTTCAGTTCAAGAATCCTAAATGTACGATTAAGTCAGAAACCTGTTTACCAACACACCATATTTTTACAGATCCCTGGACACCTAATTTTTTTTCTCTGCTAAAATAGGCAAGGTTGGCTCATTGAGTTCAGCTTTTACTTCTACTTTACACTTTTAAACACGAGCTTCTAGTCTGCAATTTGCAGAACTTCAGTTTCAAAGATGTCAATTAATCACAAATCTTCAGAAAGTAAAGACTTGAGAAATCTCCTAGCAGGACCAAAGAATCCTCAACTTTCTTCCGCAGTTATGGTCTGACATTTCCCAAAAACAGGAAGCAGGGTAGGGTCGTCATATACAATAATGCCCAAGTTGTTAGGAGATGAAAGCATCTTCAACAGTGAATTAATAAGATTGCCTGATCATAAGCTGCACAGTGGGATATCAGCACTTTGGAATTTTTTTTTCCAGTTCTGGACATAAATGGTCTGACCCTATACGCAGTATTTCCTTATATCATTTGACAGAAAACATATAACCAAGAGAGCAACTTCATAAAATAACCTGTTATTAAAGTATTACAGCATTTGATAAAGGAATTGGATCTGAAATAGAAGAAAATCTAGGATTCTCATCATAGACATTACTAAAAATTTGCTGTAATGAAATCCCTTAGATAAAATAGGCTCACATGAAAAGCATTAACAATTGCAAAATACCAGAGTACAGACAAAAAGAAGAGAATGCTGGTGAGGCAGCTTGAAAATTCCCTTCTGTCTGTCTGGCCTCAAGGCTATTGCTAGCCTATGATTCTGGTCACCAACCCTGTGCTTCCATTTCGAACCTGAACTTTGAAGTCCTGGGCAAAGAAAATACTCCTCTGAAGGAATAAATAGTAAATATATTGTTAGGGGAATATTTTTAAGTGTCAATATAAAATGATTTAAAGGTAAAGGAAATTAAGAATCACTATATCTAGGCATGGAATGGGAGTTTTTTAGACTCACTGCTTAAGCAGTATTAAATACCCAGATACATATTTTCAAGTACATCAAGTACAAGACAGCATCAGAGAATGAGGGAGGATGAAGGAGGAAAGGATACCTGAAAGCATCTTGCTACAGATCCTGAAATCAACCTGACTTTAGGCCTGTGCCAAAAACCTATCTACCTAACAGCAAATACCTATTCAGTCAACTGGAGTGAAGGTGTTTAGTGATTGCACCTCTCTGTGCATTTGTTATAGAAAACTGTGGGTTTTAATCACAGGACTACAACAGGCAGCTAGATTTAGGTGTGTCTCTGAGCTAACAGTGATTACATGCCTGCAGAAAAGAACCGCAGAACCAAGATTAGAGCAGAGACTACTGGGATACGTTTTCAATCCACTGACTAGAACAGACATTCACAGAGTCCATCACTTGCTTTGAAGAGATGGTTGACTACTCTCATTGCTGCACTGCTTATTCTGAATGCAGAAAAGTGGACAAGCACAAACTATGGCTCAACAAAACTAATTTGACTTTCTTTTGCATTGTGATTGGGGATTCCTCTCCTCTTTGTAAACAAGATGATGTGACCACAGCCTTTATTTAAGTATAACATTATTAAACTTAACAGAGTGGAAAACATAGCATTTTAGAGAAATCAGAAACTGGCTAATATCATGAAAAAGAAATAAGGCAAAGTATGGTATGATATACGAGCCCTGGATGGCAAAATAGAGTAAGCCTGCTCAAATGGAAAGAGCAACACCAGTTAGTATTCGTTGAGGTTCTAGCTCTAGTTTGTGGGTTTTTTCCCTTCTTTCTTGCAAGAGACTATTAAGAAGCAAAATTACTGAGAATATGGTCCAAGGAAAATGGCATAAATGTTGTTTCCCTCTTCCCTCAGCTCCACACTGTGATATAGTTTCCAGAGCTGAAAGTGTACTAGCAGCAAATTATTCTTTTGTGACTCAACTTTAGATAAAAGCCAATATTTTGTGATGAAATAAATACTGGATAAGAGTCAGAAAACAGTAGAATTGGGCTGGCTGAAGTTTGCAGATGCCCGGTAATGCATCTGGGAAGCAATAATTGCATCTGGGAAGCAATAATGTCATCTACTTTTACACATTGCTTTGTCTCAAATGAACAGTACTGTAACCACTTAGACAGGAGACTTGAATGTTGTCATGGACAGCTTATTGAAAAGCTCCATTCAACATGCAACAAGAATAAAAACAGTAGGATGCCAGGCAAAAAATATGCATCTTTTTCTAGACAGTGCTTATGTTATGAATGCAGCTAAGAACCCTAAGAGCCTATAAAAAGATATCTACAGTGGAAAGACAGAGATGGGAATCCTTTTAGCTGACATTTAGTCAATCAAATTCATAGCTTCAAGGTATCTTTGGAAAGGCAAGTGGGAAGATGCCTAATGTATACTTTGCTTTGCTCGTGATCTTTTATTTATTTCGGTCAGTCATCAATATCTCAAGTATGATTTTGATACATCAAGAAGTGAATAAGTAAGTGGAGTTTTCCTTACTGCAGTTTAGAATTTAGGCAAATAGGTAACGAGAATAATATAATTGGGATTATGCATCTCAAAGAAGGGACACTCCTTGACCAATTATTTAGGAACAGTGAATTTACAATACGAACAACTCTGTAAAGAGCAATAAAATATAAGAATGAGCCTCCAACGTAAAGAAAGCACAAAGAATCCAAACCCCAAACAACTACAGCACTTGATTCTCTGTTGAGTAATTCTCTGTCTCCTCCATGGCAACAAATATTTCAGTGTCCTAAAACATCACACATTTGCTGCTGCAACTGTAAACTGGAAAGACATCTTTAATGTGAATGGATAATGGAGATAAGCCATGTACCCTAACAAGGAAGTTTAAATTTTCCTAAACAGAGATGCTATTGAATTTGAATTTGAAACAGATTTAATACTTTATCAAACATGTCTTGATTACCTG
This sequence comes from Phaethon lepturus, assembly GCF_000687285.1. Lineage (NCBI taxonomy): Eukaryota > Metazoa > Chordata > Aves > Phaethontiformes > Phaethontidae > Phaethon > Phaethon lepturus. The sequence goes on along the minus strand of NW_010558280.1, from coordinate 111,541 downwards.
CGGTTTGTCTTGCTCTTCATCCCTTTTTCAGTATATTTTCTCCTGTATTTCAATACCTGGTTAGACCCAGATGTATTGATACAGATTCTTCAGCCTCATTATTTGTGCTTCAAAATCATAAGGAATCTAATCCCAATTATATTTTCTTTCATATTCATGATTATTTTCACTTTCTGTGTATTAACTATATCCAAACGTAGGTCTTTGTAGGTAGTATCTGAATCTTTATTCTTTAGATTCATTGCTTTAGACCAAATTTTGTTCTGCTAAAATCACAAACGTGTACGTTCAAAATAATAACAAAAGTAAAAATTGTTATTTTGTGAATCACTAGACTAAAATAATTCTAATTCTTCTACTTTGTTTAGAATTGAATTCCTGGGTATGCTACAAGCTTTCTTCAATAGCAAGTTAACTAGACAATGATCCCTGACATCAGAAAACACTTAAAATGGGATTTTTCTCTTTAAATAATACCTCTAAATACAAGGCACTGAAGCCATAGAAACATAACAAATGTGCTCTACAGAGGTTTATATGTACTAAAAGAAGACTGAAGACCCTTATTCATGTGAAAATTTTATGATCATTTATTTCACTTATTTTTATAGAAAATTCCTATGGGAATATCAAATTTATTTACCCTTACAGTGAAAATATTCTGATGTTTCATTTTGTTCTGTTCAGTTGCATTAAAAATTTACATAAAAACCCAAATTTTTAAAACATCAAAGAAAAGTTTTATAGATGAAACAAATGTATTTTTTATATGTTCAAGTCAAACATATCTTTAAAAATATATACTTTGCAAGACTAATAAGTAGGAATGAATCCACAACAAAGGCTGTAGAACAGTGCTAGACCTGGGGTCCTTTAAGCTGAAGTTGTCCTTTAAACATAATATTCACCAACTACACCTTCCTTTGTATATATGGAACATCATGAGAAGAGAGCTCCATGTCACTTCCTAAAATTGTTTGAAACAGCACATCCTATCCTGTAATGTCTATTTTAGTCCAGGAATTCAAAATAATTCTAAAATTCTGAATTACATGTGTAAAGTCACAGCTATAATTTCAGAGGATTTCTCACATGAAAAGCACCAACAAGTAAGCAGCTTCTAATTTATTTCTGGTACTTAAAATCTAATGAAGACGATTGGTTGAAATTACAGCATTTACCTTAGGAATGAACACCAATTTAGCATGTCAGATTGATCAGATTTATGTATATTCTTCTCAGTTTAAGAAGTTTTCAGTTTAAACAAATAGCAGTTTAGAAAGTCATTTCAGCAGTAAGGAAGAACATGGTGACTTTTGTACTTCGTTTCTGAGGTTCAGAGGTCTCTCAAAAATTCAGAACTCTGAAATCCCTTACAAATACTGGTATTTCAGAAGTCCAGATACAGTCCATGTATATGCCTAAAGTCCATGGCATATTCAGAAGTCCTTGACCCTGACTTGAGTACGGCAAGGGCAAAAATTAGATTCCTTTAAAGTCGTCTGTCCTCGCTCTTTACATTTGTAACCTAGAAATAAGAGCGAGCTAAACTTTTCCTCTTCTTTATGACATTGTTAATTGAATTCATACACTAAATTCATACATTAAGTTAACAAAGCCATCTCGGTGTTTGTTTTCATGTCCAGATCAATACAAGGAATCTTATTTAACTATTACTGAAGTGCTATCCTGCAAAATAATAACAAGCTTTCTTCTTTAAATCTGTCAGACTTGTGCTCTTCAAAGATAGACATGGGGGTGGAAAGTGCTTGGAGGTCTGGGTGTTTTTTCAGTTGTTTAGTTGTCAAGGAAAAGACTTGAGATTTGTTATAGAAAATGTAGATGTTACTCTCTGGATGTCTGCAAGATATTGTAGCTTTGAAACAACACCCTCCCCCTTAGAAGTTAACCCTTATGCTCAAAATTCTTGTTTTCGACCTTTAAGAAAGTGTGGATCATGGGTCAAGGTCTAAAAATGAAATCAAACGTCTGACCCAGTTCTGACATCTGGTTTTCAGTTTTGCAGTTGTTCTTGATTCGAAACAATAACTAGTTTTAGGTGGCTGCATTTGTTCAATCTAATTTTGCCTTGGTGCTGTTATGAGGAAAGCGAGGAAAAAACCATAGAGCTCCTGTCACTGAGGCCACAGTGAAAAAAAATCCGTTCTGACTCAGATCAACCAAATCTACATCACCCTAGGTGAAAACAAGTTATAACAAAGGGCAATCGTAAAATGAGAGGAGGCGTGGCAGCTCACATATACTTATGAACCTCTCTGAAGCAAACCAGAAATTGATATGGCACTGTCGCTAGGTACTAGGAGGCAAAAAGCATAGGAGAGACTCTTTGTTCACCCTCTTTCTTCAGGTGTTGTTAGTCCTCTGCAGTCTAGCCCTTCTCATAAGCTTTATGAAGAATAGGGGTCTAAATTTTAATACATAGTCCTGAAAAACAATGTTTCTTTTGTTTTGTGAAACATTTGACAAAAAACCCCCACTGCAACCCACAACAAAGAAACCCAGGTCCCAGCAGTGGTAGCTGTTTTAAAAATGACAAATACGACTGATGTTAAATTATTAAGAAGCAATGATGAGATCACCCACATATGGTATTAGATTTAGAATACCAGTGAGCCATCATGTAAGAATAGCTTTTGATAACTAATAACCCCTATGTGAAAGGCTCCTTATCCAATTTCAATTCTGTTTTGCCTTCTCTCCTTTCATGCATCCTTTCCTAGTTTAGAAAGCAACTTTCATAGGCAACAGGAAATATTCCAGTGAGTTTCATGTATCTAATGAATGCTGATAAGTTATTTTTCTGCCCTACTGGATACCTGGAACTAAGCATCAATCTGAGAGCAAAATAACAGAAGTTCATTATATTCAAAGATATTAGCATTGAAATTCTAGTCTGCAGTTGCAGAGAACTGTGCTGTAATAGTTATTTAAAATTTATATTATTTCTGTTGCAGATATAAACTTTTCCTTTGAGAATTTCTGAAAAGACAGAAAAGGCAGAAAAAGTTTCCAAAGCCATGGGTCAATAAACCAAACTCTACTAAGTTAATTCAAAACTCCCATTGTTTTCCTTGAGCAAGAGAACTTTTTTGAGTGATCAGCACAGTAATACACACCTTCAATACTTGTGGAGAGGAGCAGAGATAGCCATTAGCTTTCCGCTTGCCATTAACTTTGGCTAAAATAATTTGTTTCTCTGTACTAGCTGCAAACAGCTGTGGAAGTAAATTCTGCTGCTGCTAACTGAGCAGTCCACTGTTCTGCCAGCAGACCTCCTGCCGGCTGTCAGCATCACCACAAGGGTAGTCAAAATCCATGTGTTTAAGGTATCACTGGGATGTTTTTATTCAGGAAAACCACATATATGTATGTATACATTCAGTTTTAATGTGGAAGAGAACTTAAAAGGAAGGATATCTAAGATTTTACTACTTCACGTATCCTTTCACCCACTTTCATTTAATTGAACAATAGACTACAGTGTGTTATCGCCTTTTCAAGCTAAAACTAAATGCTTGATTTAACTAAAGTTATGTGAAAATACCAGCTAACGTGTTAGATGAAAATTTGAGTTAATGTGTTACAGACTAGCAAAAAATCTGTACCCATTTCTGAATACAGGATTTAAAAACCAGTTAAATCAAACCTCCTCATTATTCAGTCAGGTTGTCAAGCATGCATATAAAGAGAAAAAAACCTAAGTGTGGTCATGGCCATTAAATGGAATACAATTATGAAATTTTTACTGAAAGAGTATACAATTCTGAGGAGATGAGGTACGTTTACATTTATGCCTACTTCCATTTGTGCAATATATTTCAACATAAGCATTCATTCAAAAGCAAGAGTAGTGAGACTTTACTCTCACATAAAGGATTAAACTACTTTCTGATGAAAGTTTGTAATAAGCAAGCCACTTCTGTAGGTCATGCAAGTCAGAGCAGCACAACTGAAATCAGTGGAGCTACAATGATCACATGAGAAGATGACACAGAGCAAAACCCTTAAAAGAACTGGTGAAGAGAGACTAGTAAAACCTGTATTCTTTTCCTCTCAGAAATTCCCAGGTCAACTGTTATTACCATAAAGTGGAAAAGCTCTGTTGCTGATGTACCATAAGACAACGTCAGCAAGACAAGGTCCCACCAATGTCAATATAATCTTGATAAAAGACTCCAAACACAATTAAAATAATAGTATAAAACTATTAAGTCATTAAAGTCAGAAGCAACACACTTAGGTACTAATATGCAAATTATAGTTCAATCTATACATTTGTCTGTGAAAGCTTTCAAAATACATATTTTTGCTTGATTGCTGAGAGATTAAAGCAGAAATGCATCCTCTGGGATTCTGTTTAAGAGATTTGTATTGAAAATTCAATACAAATTCAATTTGTATTGAATAATTAGATTGATAGAATCAGTCAATGTAATGCATGTAATTTATAACACTAATGTTTACAAAAATCACACTTAAATGTTTTTCTTCCAGGTAAAAACAGGGGGAAGAGAGAAAGAACTGTGTTATTGTTTGGGTACTAAAAAGAAAATTAAACTTTTACAATCTGTGTGACAAAAACATTCTTATAAAATGTTAGGAAAACGATTTGTGCATGCTTTCCTAGGAAATCAAGAGGCACTCCTTCAGCCTGATGCTTAACAGGAGCAAATTGGCACAAGCCGTCACATATAATAGAGTTAAGAGATGTGATATGAGCTGTAGTTCTGGCCCCAACTGTCTTAGGAGTGAAGCTATTAAAATCTGTAGCCTAGGTACCAGGGAGGATAGCGACAAACATGCTGCAGCGCATCCAGTGTCAAGGTTTTCAGGCTTCGCTCCCCAGCAGTGTGTTGCCACCCCTGAGGGGTGGCAGGGCCAAGTTGGCACACTGGGATTTCTGTGCACATCTCTCTGTAAAGATCTGCTATTCAACTTCCTTTTCATCTTTCCCTTAATCTCCCTTTTCTCAATCTTGGTCATTTGTCTGAACATAGAAGCGCCTTCACATATTCTGCCCTGTCCTTTCCCCTTCAGCGCTGCCAGCCTCTGGGTGAAGCATGTTTAAGCATCACAGCAGTTTGCTAAGTGACATGGGTCAATGCCAGAGCCTCAGCTGGAAAAATGTTTCTTCTACAATGAAGCTATGCAGAAGGGAAAAAAAAATATATATGATATACATGTTGGAAACTACATGTTGTACAATACTCTTACAACAATTTGATATAATTTTAATATCTCTTTGGGATTTATCCTGTTACCACAATACCTGAACACTTTCACAAAAAAACCCAAAACCCAGCACTACACAGAGCTGCTGACATTTTCTCCTGCTCTGAGGGAATAGGTTCTTGAGGCACTACAGTTTTAAAAAAGAAATATTTATATTACATACAACAGAAAATGCTGCTTTCTTGATGTTTTAAGACAGCATATAGAGTTGCTGCTCTCTCAAAAACTAAACATGAGAGAAGAACTAACTCAAATATATGCTGGACATCAAGAAGAGTGAATTATGCAGGATCCCTTAAGTCTGCTGTGCCACTTCCTGGTCAAGTCAGAATAATAATAATGGATTTGCTTTTGTGCGGAAAGAAAAACTGAAGATGGAGGACAGAGGTGTGACCGTGTTGCAGCTCTGCAGGCAGAGTTGCATAGAGACATCCCCAAGTGAGGGGAAGACATTACCTTGTCTGAATTCCTTGACCTCTAGTGCTCCAGGTGCCTCCTCCATCCACTGCAGGGAATGCCAAGCTGAACACGGGCTGCAGCATAGCCCATAGTTCTGTCTGAGGCAAGAAATTCCTTGCCCATTTGTGTCCATCTTTTATGTTCCACAATTAAGGTGATGCAATGCATACAAAATTCAAGCAAATTATGAGGAAATATAAAATAAAACCCTCATAACAAAAACAAATGCAGGAAAGGTAGCATTACAAGTGTACTCATTTATTAGTTATGTAAATTATCATTGCACTGATTGTAAATTATTAGCTTTACTAATTTTAGTTGCCATTAAAAATTTGGCAAGTATTTTGTGTGAACTAAATTAAAACTATGGGTTGTTCAGAAGCTTATCATGATGCTTCTTGACTGTTTCTGATGTGATACACACCCTGGTCAGATGGTGTATTTTCTGCTCCTCAGTAAGGTATTGATGTGATGAATGGCCCAGAAAGACAATGTATACTTGCAATCATGCAAAACCCCTGCTTACCACTGTATACCAAAATACCTCTGTAAGGTCTGCCAGTTCCCAGTAACCCTTCTATTTGAATATTTGAAGATACTTGAGTGGTGGATGATGTGAATAGCAAATCATGAACAGAGCAAGTAGCTACAGAAAATTCAAAAAAATATTTGCAAATTTTTTACTTTCTAAAGAGCAGAACATTAACCCCTATTTCTACTGTCTCCCTCAGTTTCTTTCCTTTTTTAAAAAAAAAGGTTTTGTTAGTATTGTTGTGGTTGTAATAATGATTTCTGTCAGGGAAACTGCAGCTGAAGTTGGAGTACCTGAGCAGATAAACGATGGACTAGATTACATCAATGGGGTTTTAGATGCTGTGGACACATATTCCTTTTTTATAGCCATAGAGAATGCACAGCACTGTAAAGTTTCTTTGATTGAGTAATCTGCAAATTTTTCAGTGTAGAAGAATCAACACTAATCTAAATCTGAATTTCAGCTAGTTCATCTTAGCTATTTTGTCTCCAAGCCACACGTGGCTGAATCAAAAATTTCTGGTTTATGAACCTATATCACCTAATGGAGAAACATGTACCTAAAAAGTAAATATTTTTTTAATGAACTTTTTGTTCTCACAAAAACAAACAATATGAGCAGAGATCAAAATAAATCTGTGCATCATTTACATGTCCATGTCTGCTGTTTCAATATGCCACACTTAGCATTTTATTGCCTGTCACTTTTCCTAGTCCTATATAGTTGTCTTTCAAAAAGCATATAAATCACTGAAGAACTTCTCTCTAACTTGCGCAGTACTGTGCCTGCTGACCAGTCTTTTCAGCGCCATAGGCACAGACTAAGTCTGGATATTGAAAGCCAAGAGAGAAACTTAAAAAGAGTAGAATGCAATGAGGAATAGGAAGAAACAGGGAAAAAAATAATGATCAGTTAACTTCAGTGATGTCAGGACATTCAGTACTAATGAATATTAGGAAATATTACTCTAATTTTAGCCCTTTCAGACTATACAATATAAAGATACAAACTTTCTTCAGCCTTATAAACTTCAAGGATATATGTGAGTTACTTTAGCTGTCTAGCACTAGTGATTATAATCTATGGAATACAAAATTATAATTTGCCAATATTGTAATGAATAACGGTACAGATTGCTGTTGTTATTTATTGATCATCTGTATTTCACTACTGATTTGCATTTGTATAAGTATCTAAAGATTACTATAATTTAGTATGTTAAAAAGTCTTAGGAGTGTAAAGATGAGGTATATTTTATTTTCTATAATAAGAAGTCTCAGTTACCCAGGAAAGGAACTACTGCATAACATAGATGACAAGTCGAGCACCAAAATTAGCAAAAGTGAACAGATTTTACATAATACATAGACTAACACTCTTTATTTGCAGCACAATATGGTACTGGAATGAACTGAACAATGAAGGAAGGCAAATCTGCTATAAAAAAAGTTCTACTTGCTTTTCTTTGAAACATGTGATGCATTTTTGAAATATGATGGCTGTATTCCAAAAGCTATAATGAACCCTGCACTACAAGTAGAGTTGGGCAGAAGAGATTTTTTTCCCTTTGAAAAAAATCTAACAGACAAGATAACATTTTTTTTGAGACCACCATGTTCTTCTTGAAAACAGTGCAGTGTTTGATTCCAGCAATCTGATCTCAAGATTTCTGCTCTAATCTGTTCTATTGTCTTAAGACCCCCCTATAAAACCACTACCAATAACTGGCAACAGCATTTAGCGAAAAACAGTAGACATTTCTGAGCCTGACTTCCCTGGATGCGGGGCCCATTCTCTATCTAGATGGTGTCCCCAGAACCTGATGCACATTGTGAAGGGTTGTGAAGTACACACAAGGTAGTGTGGAGGCGTCAACATGCTTTTGGGTAGCACCAGGGATGCTCAGCCTGGCTTCCTGCTTTGTCCATAGTGCCTCTCAGATCAGGAAGAGGAAGGGAAAATGCAGCCCTGAACAGAGACAAGGGAGGTCAGAGGCACCGAGGGCTGAGTGGAGGGCAGGGGTGGTGCAAGGAGAGGGCAGCAGCGGACATGTTTCAGTACAGAATGATTTGTTTTGACCTCTGATGTTCTGCTATAGACTGAGAACAAAAACTCCTTCCTCAGAAAATAAAGCTAATAATGCACCAATGCAACTTTAGCCTCTCTCTCAAACAGTGCCAAAACCATAATAAAAACTTCACTTTTGAAAAGCATAAGATCTAGAACAATATTTCAGCCTATTTTCAATTTATAGTTACTGACACTGTAAAAACAACTCATAAAGGAAACTGTAAAGAACAACGACTTCTCCTGATCTGGATTCTTTTCAATCTGTTACACCTTCTTCATTTCTCTAGGAGGAAATTCCATTCCAAATGGAAAAAGATTTCAGGTTATGCGGTAAAGCTCCAGACTATGGTTAAGAGTTCAGAGCAGAGATCAGAAAAAAAAACAGCCCTTTGCATCTTCTGTACGTATAGTACAGTCAGTGGAATATTTTCACAGCCCTGTGGTCTTGAAACTGTACATAAAAAATCAGCTTTTTTGAACTGAACTTCAGCATTTTTCTAGTTGTCTACGAAGAACAATTTTCATCCACAAGCACATACTCATTTACGGTATACTATAGTCACAATTAATTTTGAAAAAAATCAGAACTGGCAGGTTGCACATCCATACATGCACTTGACCAGCAGTGTGTTCCTTTAACCATTTGGCTACCACAGCTCAACCTAGTTCTTCAGGCATGTTATACTAGTAGCCACCAGTCTATCATCATACTGTGGTACCACCATTAAATGCCCTTTTTTGCCTAGTTTATTCTTTTCAGTAGAATAATCGCAAGCACAGCAGACAAACAATGAACTGAAAGTACTGCTAGAACAAATAAAGCCTATTTATGTGAATATATACTCAAAACTTCATGCTAACCACACAGCATTGCAACATCAAAATACACAATAAATACACCATAACTTTACCTTAGACAAAATACTGCACAGCATTGTGAAATGCTACGCTTGTTAAGGTGACAGCATACAGTATATTATTTCAAAACACTAAATTATGTTATGCTTAATGATTCAGTCTCTGTTTGGAAATTGAAACACAAAAAAGTTACCTGCTCACATACAAAGAATTTCCTCTCTGCCCTGATCCACCACCATGAAAATCATTGTTAACCTTTCCCTGGGTTTGTTAGGAATTGGGATCAAATCCTCATCTGTCCTATTTGCTTGCTCAGCCTGAAATTGCTGATTGCTGCTACGTGTTACTGCCTTTATGGCTGTAGAACCAATGTTGCTGAGAGCTAGCTTCTTTGTGTGTCTGCATGTGTGATCTGTATAATTATTTTTCCTAAATCCCCGTTAATTACATCTGTGTTTGTTCATTAAAGGAAATAGATTGATAAGAGGTAACTGAGATGAGAAGACAATGTAGCTCCACAACTAAACAGAGATATGATGATTATTGATAATAATTAATAAAACTGATTGAATTTTTTGTCTTAAAGTGACTCTAAAGAACCTGGAAGCTAGAAACTAAAAATATGCCTTAATAGTAAACTAAGTACATTGTATATGGAAGCTACTGGTTGAGAAAGGGGCAGAGTCAGTTTCCAAAGTTCAAGAGCACTTTTAAAAATGAGCATTCAGTCTTAATGAGATTAAAACAAATTTAAGATTAACTTGCATTATTCAGGTTCTGCTCAGCATGCTAGTCTTAGGCTAAAACACAGCTCCCATATTATTTTTTTAAAATATAAGTATCTATGAATATATGCATATACATATATGCATTATCCATATTTAAATTGATTCGTCTTAAGTTACTGGAAAACAAAATTAAAAACCAGCAAAACCCAACCATCCATAGTGCAGAAAAGGAGGCTCAAAAGATCAGCCTCTGAAATGTTCAGTCTGGAGCCCAGTTCACAACCAGGGGAATAATAAAGCAGAGAACAGACCAAAGGTCCTCAGAGCTGCATCCTCAGTTGTCATAAACAGGCTCTGCTAAATTACTCCATTCACTGAGCTGGTCTATATTTTGGCATGTTGCGCTCTGTTACCAAACCACTACACTGAACTTCAGTAGGACATAATGGACAACAGGCAGCAAAATAAGAAAATAATTTAAGAGCAATTATGAAGAATCTTATATAGCTAGTTCTTATCTCACGTCTAAAACCAGTTCACCCGTCCTTAGCAAGATGCCTCTCAAATGACAAAAAACATAGCCAAAATCTTGCCAGGCACTAACTAGCTTTGATTACACTGTTTACAAATCTGTAATAGCTTTTCTTCCATCTGTGCTGCAGTGTCCTTCTACACACTCAATTTACAAAATGAAATAAATTGCTTATTCTTTAGAACAGATTTGCATATTGGCTCTTATGGACCATACTCTAAAAGTTGGGCAAATATCATTAAGTCAAGCAAAGGGGTTGGGGGGGCGGGGAAGACTCCTAACAAGAACTGATAGGGTTCTTAATGGAAAATTTAAAAGAAATACATATCAATTACAACTTAGCCCTTGACTCTCTCTCCAACATAATGTACAATTTGTTAAGAATGCTGTTTTGTTTAAAACATCATTGTAAAAAATTAGCCAGTTTTCAGAAGCAGAGCTAAGTGAAATTCTGCATATTATCTCTGACAATGCTCTGGTAAAATGATCAATAGTTTCTGAAATTAGAGCAAAAAGGTTCCCTGTTACTCTAGCAGGATACTGCAAAGAAATTGGGAAGTTGATTTCAAGAGGCCCAGGTCCTCCTTTGAAGAAGCTCAGAATTATCTCTCTGCTCCATGTGGGTGATGAGTTTTGTCTTGCTCAACATCCCCCAGGTGTGAGCAAACATTGAAGTGATAGCCACAAATAAAACTTTTCATATCTAAAGCCTAAAGTACATGTTAATAGTTTACATTACATCATAACAAATGACTGACACAGAACTACAACTCTTTTTCTGATGTAAAAAGGAAATAACAGTGAAGTTTCTTTAGAAAAAAGCTAACATTGGTACTGAAACAAATGGCATTCCTCAAAATGAATAACATTTAATGTCACTGGGTCACTAGTTATGTGTTTCCCTGTTCAATTAGCCAAGCATTCACAATGGAACCAGATTAAAATTATTTTTACAGTAAGTCTTCCACTAAAACTCTTTTAAATGTTGTGTATGTGCTTCTCTATTTGTTTGAAACCCATGTAAAAGAGCTATAGATAAGATTTCATTTCTGTTATAATAAACTACTACTTTTGCTATTATTGCTGTTACTGCTCAAGTGTGCCACTTGCTCCCACAGTTGTATCTAAAATACCAGTTACTTTATTATGCATTACTACTATTACTACTAAGCAAGGGCCTAACTCTGCAAAGGGCTCAGTAACTGAACTCCAGACGTTGCTGGAATTAAATAACATGGCACTTATGAATACAGCTCATGTTTCTTTCTGCATTTACAAGATGCAGTGAGTCAGAAAAGTAGCACCCGAGTATGATTAAAAAGAAATGCTTTGTGACAGCCTGCTCTACAGTGACTAGTGAACATTGAGTCACCATCACCACCCCAGCACAGCATCATTTCTACTTGGTATTTGCCATTCCATAATTAGAACAAACGACATACTTGGGACACAGCAAAAGGTTTTTAGTTAACTTTCTGCTTAAAGCCATTTACAGAGTCTTTACTGTTCCTGCCTCAAAAGGTAAGATACACAATCATGATCTGTGCTGCCTCCATTTTAGAGACAGCCCTATTATTATAAAAGTAAATGCCACCCACTTGCTAACATTGGAGACTAATTAACTCTGCAATTGCTACTAAGCGAAGAGGATAAAAATCACATTGCCTGTTCCTGCAGCTATGCAAGAAAATCAAGAGGATTAGATAATACTTGGTCTTCACTGGCTACCAAAAATTCCCTTTTCTTTCTCTTTTTTCTTCTTTCATTCTTTTTTTTAATTTTTATTTTTAATTTTAGCTTGTTTTGCTTGTAAGTATTATTTAAGCGCTGCTTTTTGTAAAAGTGTAAAAGTCTGTATGGTCCCTCTGGTCATAAATGCATTTGCTAAAAAAGTGGTTTTGAAATCATTTTTGCTCATCCTCCGATTCAGTTTTTGAAGTTTTGTCTTTTAAAAGCAAGTTCTTGTAAGCAGGTCAGCTAGTGAGCTTTGATTTCAATAGCTGTACTGAAAACTGACAGTTATATAGATTCATTAACCATATGGTACTGAAAGGAAATCTTTACATCCAATTATTTAGGCCCAATTTATTAAAAAAACCCTCAGTTTAACTTGCACTTCACCATCTATATATCTATTTAAATGCAAACATGTTCACAGTGTGAGAAAAAATTCTGAAAGGTGTTAAGTAAATATGCAAGTCATCCAGTGAAATAAGACCCCCCAAAAAAGCAATGGCCAAGGCTCACAACACTGAGATATGCATACCTGGAGGGGAAAACATTAGTTACAACAGCATCAATATGAATTTTGCAGTTCAATTAATTGACATCAGGATTAATAGTGTAAACAAGATGCAAAAAATATCTAATCTGGTTGTAAATCTGCAATGTTTTTTGGAACTTCTTACTTTACATATATTACTTACTTTCTCCAGCAAATACTGAGCAAATTAGCTTATCTTGATTCTGGTGAACAACCAGCAGCAGGTAGGGCATGAATACAAATATTTTAGAAGCTCAGTTCTAGGAGCACTTTTAAAGAGAACTCTTTTTTAGCTATCTTACTGACCAGTGTTTTTCATGTCTAATTGTGAAAGCTTTTGAAAAACGGGAATGGGTTTTATACAGGACAGAGCTGCTCAGAAATGGACCCCAGTCATTGGTAGCTTCAGTGATCCAGTGGAACACATTCCTGTTACTGACTGATCTGGTGGCTGGCTGTGAAGAAATCTTCTTTGATGGGGAGGGGGTGGGGGGTGGAGTGTCTGTCCCAGCTCTATAATCCATAAAGAAATAGATATTTTAAGGTGTATTATATTACTGGTTTAATAAGACTTGTATGGTAAAGAATTGCTAACATGACTCTCTGTTGCTACTTTTACAACCTCTTGCTCTAAGGAGCAAGTGGAAACAGGGAAGGGTGTAGCGGATAACTGTAGCAGTCCAAGAGCTGGTATGTGCCACCAGCCCTAGTACAACTATCTTGCCAGCAAAATACTGGAGGTACAAAGCAGCTTATAGCCACTGCTGCCCAACAGATTCCTGCAAAAAGCACAGAGTGGTTGCAGTGCAGAAAGGGGAATTTAACTATGAGGTTCTATTAGGCATAGCAGATGTGGTCGCTGAAGCCATGCATGAATCACCCAGAGATGTCAACCTCTCTAGAAGACCCTGAGATATAAACAGTAAGAACTTAGCAATTGTGAACTGGTATTTTTTAAAAATGGAAGATATGGCCTCTGAAGGCTTCCTCTTTATTTACATCTAGTCCAGTAGTTAGGCAGATGAGTCACAACCTTGCAATAGGGCATGCCTGCTAGAGAAAAATTGTGAAAACTGCCTCTCCGTTGCTGCTACTACCAGCCTTTCACAACTGTGTAGCCCTTCCATCTGTGACACGGGACCTAGCTCAGGAGCACAGGCTGTCCCTGTCCTGCCCCTGCAAGAGGTCCCCAAGAAATCTGGTGCCTCCTCAGCATGTCCAGAGAGTCAATGCTTCCTAGTTAGAAATTGCACTTATTTGCATCTCACACATTTGATATTAATTAATAAACCACACCAAAGAGATCAAGTCACCACGCAATCCTTTGATACAAAAATCAAAGTGGAATCATATCTTTATTTTCCATTGTAGTAAATTGTGTTGTTAACTGATACAATATTTCATATGGATTATGGGTCCAGGTTTGATGTCCTTCTATGGATTATGTAAATCAGCATATACACTCACAAACAACAACATTAATCTTTTAAATGCAAATATTTTAATGCTGCTATGGTTAAAGAATTACTGTTCTATAAGACATTAAAAAATAAAAGTATTCCTTACGATAGTAGTAAAGTGTCATTTTAGCCATCATCTATTGAAAATGATTTTTTAATGTTCAGAAATATTCCATCTTTACAAGATTTTGATTCCAATCATGGAAAAAAAATTTCAATTTATAGGAATTCCTGATTTGGAATTATTCAGTGCCAGAGTTTTATTTTGTTACATCCTGGAAAATATACTACAGATCCTTTTTACTCTTGAAATCAGTTGTGAATTAGTCTTGCTCAGATAGTTATTAGTTAGATGAGAAAGAACTGCTTTTTTCTGGCAGGATGGAATTGAAAAATGGCAAGAATCAAAATTATTATTTAACAATTAGAATAACTAGATTTGTTCTGTCAACTAACTTTTAATATGTAATATACACCCTTGAGCTAAGTGATAGATGCTATTCCCCCATACGTGATTATCCAGGGGCACATTACTAATACTAATTAATAAACAGGGACAAATGTTAGTGGTTAACTCATATAATCAGACCCAGTAAGGAAAAGTAGTTTTTTTTAATGTTTCACTGAAGCTTATAAGTAAAGTATTTGCCATCTATTCCTTATGTAGGAATTCAATGTTCTAGACATCTTTAGGGATTGTTTGGGCTACAAATAAAATTAATACTGTAATAACTTTAGGGTAGTAATTTCATTACATATTTATACAGCACCAAATATAACAAAGACTCCATCTAGATAAGATATGTGGGTACTACAAAATATATGAATACATGAAAACTAAAAAATTAGAAACAAGCTACTATTATCTAAGTAATTAATTTAAAATAATTTGTTTACTTAGTATAAACTGTGAGGGTTTTTTTTTGTGGAATATCTGCAACATCTATTAATGTAAATCTTATTTATAATTAAGGAACTTACTTACTTTCAAGTTTTCCCCCCATGAACGGTGGTCCTGTGTTCTTTTCATCGAACACATGTAAGTTCTATTAATGCTAATGGGAGTTTAGCCTGTACATCAAGGCAAGACAAAACCCTTTTATGTTGATCATTTAATTAAAGTTCTTTAAATAGGTTCATGTGTGTTATAATGCGCTAATTATTTTCATACCCAACAATTTAAAAACTTGGAGGGGACTACTATAAGTTGTCATTCTGACTAGAAAATAAAACCACTTAGAGTGTGGCATGTAAGTTCACAAATAGCCCAGAGTCATCTAGTTACAAAATCAGGACACAGAGGGCAATATAATTATAATTAATTTCTTGAGAGTTTTTTATATTTCGTTAGTGCAACACTTGTTATAGGTTCTCCAGACCATCAGTTATGTCTCATTTCCGTCTAACAGACAAGCTGTGTTTGAAGCTCTATGTTTTCAGCCTACATCAGTGACGTACAAACATATTTTGTGATGGGCACCTTTAATTTTTTCTTGTAGAATGTTGTACCTGGTAAGTGTCACATCACAGAGATCTTAGCAACGGTGTGTGCACGCTCACCGAGTGTTGTAGCAACCAATGATAAAAATAAAATGACAGTGGAAATAACTATGTAGGACTGAATGACATCCAGAGGGTAATTGAGAAGGGACAGCTTGGTGATTCAGCTGTGCTTCGTGTGTTGTTTTTGTGAAGCTAGAATGGCTACCACTAAGCACGCTGAAATCAGCCTGAAAAACAATTAATCTGAATTATATCCTACCTTCTGCTGTTGCCTCATTTTTGGGCTGCAAGAGGGTTGTAAGGCATTTGAGGTTTTCTGGAGTCCTTGATCTTCTCCTTGCTGCTTTCATCCAAAGAACATTAAAGGGTCTTCCCAAGCATCTACTCAGATGTACATCTGCCACACGATCTATGTTCAGGTGTCCCCAAACCATGTTAGATGTTGCAGAATATATATTAGTAGACTGGCTGTGTAGTCCTCCATGTCGAAGAGAGACGTGGGTGGTCTTTAGCGGTACATTACAAATTACAATGCACTTCACATAATTCATAGGAGGTACTGCTATCTGGATAGTATTATAGGCCAAAACAATCTGGCCAGACAGTTGCTAGGCTAGGAACTGAGACAAAACTGAGCTGCTAACAAAAGATCTGATACCTGCACCCATTCAGTGATAACATAAATGAGACTGAGGCATTTTGAAAACTGCAATGTGTGGGAGGAAATGAAAAGTGAGGATTAACTCACTTTGCAGATATGCAACTTCATCATGTAGACATGATAAAACCTCTTACTGGATGAAACTAATTCACCCTGCATAACTCCTAGAAGCCTTTAAGGAGGGGCTGGTAGAGGTATGAGAGCAGAGAAGAAAACATGGCCACATCCTAACGGCATTGAAATACAATTGAAGGCTGCAGGAAACAATACAAGAATTAAGACTGCCTCATGGCCACACATAAGATCTGATCAAATCTCATTCAACTGTAGCTTTGCTCATTGTTGTAGATGTTAATATACCAGATCCTGAAGCTATGGATTATAAAATCACATAGTAGGTGACTGTGTCAATCTATTTTCACTTGGAAATGCCATGATAAACTGCATTTATTCTCACTGTGGGGGTTCCTTTGCCCACCTCCCTTACAAAGCAAGGGGTAAGAAGTCAAAGGATCTCCTCAGTCAGCATTCTCAGCCAATAAGCCGCCCACAGCACTATCTAATCAAATACTTCAGCATCATAGTCTTAAAATTTGCACAGACAGTGAAGGGCATTTGATATGTTTGCTAAATTGTTCATATGTACAGCTAGCAGTTTTTAGCTGTGGATTTAGAGAACTTGTCCCTAAAAGTAAAGTCACAGGAAATTTGGATGTTGACATTGGCAGGAACAGCATCAGTTCTAAAGTGGGAATAATAAGGATTATATATATATATTATTGTTATTTGACCAAGTGTTTTTAGACTGAATTCCCATATATCTGTTCCAATGGGAAGCCTTTTTCCCCCACTTGTGATATATCACCTCTTCCCAAGTTGAGGCTCCAATTATTTATTTTTCAGACCTTTTTGAATCTGCAGCTAATCTAAAAGTAAATATATCCTTTAATTTTGTTTCTGTGTGAGAGCTGGGAAGCTAAATGTTGACCAAATTTCTAACTGCCAAAACTAATAACATTTTAAAACATCGACATAAGGGAAAGGAATAGGAAACCATGATGACATATCCCTTAACCAGGCTGTAAAGGACAGAGGAGAAAGATAAAGTGTTTGAATTGCAGAAAACAGATCCAAACTCATCTCCTCACAGTGTATGGGCCCTATCTCTTCATGCAGGAAGGGTAAATAAAAGGGATATGCAAAGATCACAAGATCTGTGATAGCATGGAAGAAGTTGCTAAAGGGATGCTCAAGCTGATCAGAATTCCTAAAATACCTTTTCATATCTAAACAGTTAGTGATACTTATACAATTATCTCTGTAACTACTGCATCCATAAAACTATTTGCAAAACAAGGCCTTATTGTCTACAAATTAAATGCAGCCCTGTGCTATATTTTGATAAAATCTCCAGGCAGTCTGAACTCTGCTACACAGATAGTCTGCCCAGCCTTCACCATCTGACATAATCTCACAGTCCCTAGCCCTCCCGTCTCTATATGGGACTACTGCCATCTTGTTCTCTGGAACACAAGTAGAAAGAAAAACACCCTTCTTTCACCATCATGCATACCATTTCCACTAACAAGGACAGAGTCTTCTTTTGAAGTTTGATTTACAGGTGCTATAGAGCCATTGTGCTGACTGCATGTCAGTCTCCAAGGAAACTAGTAGCATATGTATTCTAGAAGCATCCCTAGAAGAAAAGAAGTGTTATCAAAAGTATTCTCAGCATAACCTCTGCTATGAGTAGAAGCAGAGTTCAAGGTCTTCTGTAGAATGGTTGAAGGATGCTGTGTTCAAATAAAAGGCTCCTAAGGAAATAATAGCAGGTCAAGCTGGGGAACTGGCTGTTGTACAGTCTCCAGTCCTGAAAAAGTAAGAAACTGAAAAATAATCTATTTAAAGCTTTAGAAAGGCTTGATATTCTTTTATAATTCAACCTAATTTTAGATTGGCATCTCCTGTATATACTTAAATATTAGCAGTTTCTGTAATCCATTGCTTTTTTGCTGCTATTATGCTTCTCAGCCCAATCCATATCAGCTTGCACATCTGTATTTTAAAGTTGATGCTCAAACTCTATCAAGATTTTTACATTATTCATTTAAAAGACTGAACAGAAGCACAAGACATTTCATGTCTACCAGGAGGATTGCAGTCCTTTCTGCTCCCAGGAGCCAAGCAGCTGGGTGCCCTATGGCTGGGACAGGTGTTCTGTGTAGTAGAAAGGCTCTGGTTTTGGAAAAGACATCACATGAAAGTGTGCACTTCCATGTTCATTAAAAATCGTCTGTGGCATTTTCAGAGTATGTACAGTAAGAGTAATGTCATACTTGAATTTTAAATGGGGAAATAAATTCCCTTTCTTCCCTAAATTCCCCTGGAAGTTCCCAGCTGAATAAGATATGTTTTCCTTTTTTGTCTTAAACAAGTAAGGATATTATTCATTTGATCCTACTGGAATTTTTATCCAGGAAGAGCTGAACTAATCACAGTCTAAAGTTTAAGTTACTAAAGCACTTTGGGATCATGTGAAATCAAAGGTATTACATAATATATGAAATTCTCATTATTGCTGTAGTACTAATTGTTAGAAACATAGCTGCTCAATATTGAAACTCATTTTCTCTTTTAGTGGCACCATTCAGTATAACCAAACAAATAAATGGAACAAAAGACTAAATCAAACAAAGCAAATAAAAAGAACAAAAGAGCGTTGCTAATAATGTATAGTTTTGTTCCCACCTTGGATCCAAGTGGACCATGATAATTCCACGCATTTTCACAAAATAGTTTACGTCACTTTATGAAGGAATTTCAGTTTCATAACCCCCTCTGCCTAACTGTATATCTGAACAGACACACGTAGCTACAAGAAAACATTTGAATACTGAAGAAGGAAGATTTAGACGTTAGCAAAGTTCAAATCTGATACTCAGTAAATTAATGGAACTGGCTGGGAGAAGAAAAAGTTTAAAGAAATTTTACAGAGGAAGAACGATTGAAGTAATTAAAAAGATATTTCTTTCAATTTTTTTTTTTTTTTTAGTTTTTCTACTATTAATCAGAAAAATAACATGCAACGGAGTTAAATTCTCATTTACCCCTGTGGTACCACTTGTCTTCACCGTTCATATCTATGCATCCTAAGGATGCATATAAACCGCAACTTCAGTCATTCCAATGGACAGAGAAAATGAAGTGCGTTTTTGTAATATAATAACATAGCCAATCTGTAATTTTCTACAGCAATTCTATCAAGTCCAGAAACGAAAAAACTGTAAGCTCAGTAGCATGTAATAGAACAAGAGTTATATCTGGTTTCCAGAAAAAGATTCTTTTACCAAATAACAATCATGCATACATCTTAACCTGGCTTATGTTTTCTTCTCAGAACCGGCAGTAGGACAAAATAATATTGACAAGACAGTCTTGCCAATACTTGTTCCCAAATCACCTACCCTGTGAGACATCATCTGCAGTTATCATTGCAGTATTCTCTCATTATGAAATATGATTTAACACAACATCGTGCAACATGAGAATGTTTTCAAATCTTTATGCTACCCTTTTGCATTTCTTATTGAATTTGTCCTGCATTTGCCATATCAATAGACCTCTGTTATTTGATGTTAAAACATTTTAGGTAAACACAGATATATTTTTCCTATTGATTTCCACATGAAAACCAGATTAAATTTACAAGATTCTACCAAATGTTGACACTTCACGTGATAGTATATGCCCAAAAGCATGTATCCAGAGTAGACAGCAAAGACACTGTGCCAGAGACATAATAGCAGAAAAAAATCAAAAGACTTCCATCATGACTTGCAGTAACTTTTCTACTTTCCTTGAAAAATGTTTTGCAATAGAAGAGACAGCTGATGAGAGTTTGATATTCATATACATAACAGCATCAACATAAAGTATTTTCCTTGATAGGAAACACAAGTCTATCTTACCACAGATAGGAAACACAGACAGGGAATCTGACATGCTTGCTTAGAATCACGTCCAAGTGGGGAAAGCATAGAAGATCAGATGTTCATAAGGGCCTATCTAGTAGAATAGCAAATACATTCATAGAATTTGCATATTCCTCCTCTATCCAAAAGGTGATCAAGCCATTGAGTATCAAAGGAATAAAACAGAAATGTGCAAATTTGCTGAGATCAAATTTTAAGATCTTTAGTGAAGGAGACAAACAGGGAGTAGAAAGTAATTTTCACCACCTGGCAAGGATGCAGATTTAGGTCAATTATCAGAAAAATCGCTTGTAACAGTATGAAGAAATAAAGTAGTATTAGTAGTAGTATGCCTATTGTAAGGCACTTAACAAAGTGAACGATACAGTGATCTACAGAACCCGACATTAGTTAATTTTCAAAGAAACCACAAAAAGGGTCTATCAACTTATCCCCTTTAAGACCTATTAATATTTTAAAATGCTTGATGGTTTTATGCAGAGAAGTGTGAGACATGAGCTTTTCAAATTGTAATGATGAAAATATAGTAAGAGCAGATTCCTTTTTCTATTATTGTGTTGGAAAATAGCCTGTGCAGTACAGGAAGGAAAATTACTGTTCCTTCAGGCATCTGACCATGTCATATCTACCAGCCAGCCTTTCTTTCAAGTGCAAGAGAAAATCTTTTTCGTATTCAAACCTGAAAGATCTGAGAAAAACCCAAATCACGTTGTAGGTGAGTTAACTTCTACTTAAGTCATTTGGTTAATAATTTCAGCCCTTCTCCATGCACTTGGCAATTAAAGGAAAATAAAGTTCTGTTGCAGTTCAGCTGTTAGTTCCAACAACAAAGCCTTCATGTTTGACCAGGTGCTGACACAGCACTGATGCTGAAACCCTAACAGCAGAGACACTCTGATTGGATAACTTAATCAAATGCTTAGAAACACTTTTAAAGCTGCCAATAAAACAAGATATAACAGTAAAATAGATTGACCAAGCTATCTTGAATAACCATATAATTTTAATTTTTTTATTGTAGAATTGAAATGAAAGAAGAAAATAGACTTCACAGCTACAACAGTTAATTGTGCACAGCAGTCATAAAACAAAGATTATAAGGTTATGAATAATTTGAGAATAATGTGAAATTACTTCAGGAGTTATGCTAGGCTTGTTTTTTCTGTTTTAGATCAGGCTATTTAAAGAAGCTTCATACTGGTTCCTGAGAATGGAGACAGGATTATTACTAATACAATATTCATTCTGTACTCATTAGAATAGAGGGCAACGTTCATGTATTACCTGAATATTGAGTATTTGTTTTCCTTTTTGTGTTGTACAACATATCAAACAATATATCTAATACTTAAACAAAAGGGAAATAAAAAGATAAATCCTAGGAAAATTGGTGTGGTTGGTATGAACATCTGCTGGGTTCAATATAGATGCTTAGTTTTACTGACACTTCCCACTATAGTTACTCAAAAACTGACACATTAATTATTTAGGTTAAGATTAGAATGTTTTGAATATATTTATTTTCCTCATTTTGTGTCTATTTACATAGATTACACATCCTGACCAAAATAATTCGCTAAGTAAGAGATATACTGGCTTCCAGAAAATAGATGTTAATGTGCTGAGTTTCTTTCACTTAGTCCCAAGATTTTCAAAGGTTGAAAGGATGATAATAGGATCTTATCAACTTTTAAATTATCTGTTTATGCTCAAAGTAATCACAATTAAAACCATACCACTGCCTGCTACAAGTATTAATAAATGGAGTTCCTCCTCTCCAACTTCGTGAAAGGCAGATTAGGTGCACTGGGCAGCCTGTATAACTCGAGAACATGGTTTCTGCCACACTAAGTCAAGTCTCTTTCATTTAAGTAGGATCAGAAGCACTCTTCCATTGGGAAATACACTCTCAGAAAACATTACTCCTTTCTTCTCCTTTTGGTCCCATCAAGCCCATATATGAAAAAGCTTTTCTATTTCAGCACAAAATCATTCAATCTGAAACAGAACAACTTCTGAGAACCAAACAAACATGTAACACAAATAAAGATCAAACCAAATCTGCTGCTACGTTTCCTTTCATTTCTAACCATTAACCTTCCCTCTTTCCAATTCAGCCTAAAGCATCATCCTTGGTGAGAAGAAAACGTCTGATCCTGCCAGCTTCACTATTCCAATTCGATCGAAGATGACCGGCTTTTCACTTTTTTTCCCCCGTGAACAAATGTTTCAGTGATCAGCAAAGTTAGCAAACACTAGACTGTAAGCAGAGGCACAATCTTCCACACAGCTCAGAAAATATACTTCATCCCACACTGGTGTTTTAATCACTTCCCCATACCAGCAGGTGTAACAAATTTGATTTCCATAGATGAGAAAAGAAAAGAAAGACTGATATCATCAGCATATAATTTCCACTTGTCAACAGAAACAGGATTGTAATTCACATGTTTGCAATGGGAAACCAACATACTAACCATTTAAGAAGCTGAGCTACTATTTGTGAATACTTGAAAAGTAGATTTCCCATAGGGGTTTTTTTCCCCCTTACTGTTTGCATTTCAACAACATGAAATGGGCTCCTTACATATATATTTTTTACCTCTTGGCTATTTTTTAGGTGAACATTTTAAAATATTTCATTCATCAGTTGAAATCTACTATTTCCTGACAGAAAACATCATAGGACAAAATACAACTCCTATTGGAAAAGGCATAGTAGTTAAATTTACAGTGTTACTCTATCTTTGATGTAACATTAAAGCGTAATGTTAAGATCTTTCGGATTAACTGAGATGAAAGTTTAGATATACCCATAAGCTTTAAAGAAATTAAAAAAGGAGAAACCTAAGCCTGTATAATGCTTTAGGATTTAAAAATGTTGTTTCTTCTAGATCACCACTTATAAGTGATCAAAAGAAGATATGTACCAACTTTTAATTGCATTTGTATTGCAGTATTTTTATAAAATTATTTCCACTTCATATTTACTATTTATTCATCTTCATTCTTATTGCTTAAATATGTTTTGCTGCTCTCTTTTTACCTACAAGAAAAAGACAAGAATAAAAGGTGCCACTATAAAAACTTCATCGACCTCTCAATTTACAAACATTCACATCCTTAATTTTACACTTCATTAATGTTCCAGGTAGTGTTAATTGGTGCTTCTGAAGGGTGCACAGATATTGCATGGTTAGGTTTATTCCCTGACCTCCATGTTTGCAACTGTGGCACAGGAAACATCTAACACAGATTAAGCACAAAAGAGCTTTTATTCCCAGATCACAAGCACCAGTCATGAAAAAAAAGAGTCGGCTCTAATCGTATCCAAGGAGTCAGAGCTTTCTGACAAATTTTTTGTAAGGATCTGCAGTATCTTCCTCACTTGTTCAGAGAATGGAGATTTTTATTTTCTCTCCATAAAGCAAAATAAAACGCAGTGGTGGTGGAGACAGCTGTGTGATGCCTGAGGGACTGGGGTTAACCTGGGAAGTGGAACGGCTCCAAGGAGATCAGTGGCTGGTGGGCAGAGTGCTCATCGGGGATTCAGGGGAGTGACAAAAGCCACAGAGCACAGGTCTCCCACGTGCCAGGTAAGTACCTCAACTACTCCTTATGGGCTAGCTATGGTTCTTTCCTCTCTGCGGATCTTATTATGTTTCTAGACATTTAAGACTTAAGCAATGCAACAAATCTCCATGACAGTGGTGCACTTCACTAGTTACAAAAAGCTTCAAAGGTCTATCCAGAAATCAAATAAATTCAGCTTTTTGATGACATGATTTTGATGACATGATGACATGATTTCATGACATGATTTATCCATTTTATCAGTATCAAAACCCAAATACTATGTTTTGTTTAATTGCAAGGTATTTAAATTTGATTTGCATTTGCACTCTGTTATTAATTCTAACTGGATAATTAGATACATTTTTTTGAAATATAGAAACTGAGGCAAAAGGTTTACGTATCCAAGATACACAGAAGAGCTGTGAAAGAGTTATTAGCACAACGCTTACATACCAACATGTTGTCATTCCTACAGATTTTCACCTCACAAAGTATACTCTTGTGTAAGAAAGAAATGTATTTGAGATACCATATGACTATTTGCTCTCCAGCAACAAATATAACATACCCTTTCTGCATCATGCGTGAAGTACACCTGTCATTTTATTCAAATTAGCACATAATCATCCAAATTGGATCAATCCATCTGTAACTGAAATTTAGGGGTATATTATCAACATCATGTATAAGGAATGCATGCAAAGTCCTGCACATCAAAATGATTCAATACCCATAAGTATATCAAAATATTAAGAATTATAGTCAGCGTGGCAGTCTTATGTACCTAAAGTTCCACAGATTTCACAGATTTTTGCGCAAAGCTTGAGAAGTAGGAAAGATACGTTTCACAAAGCAGCCAAACTAATGAAAAAAGTCACAGGTTGGTTTTTTTTTAGCATGAAACTGTTACTGCCATTCCCACATCCAAAACTTGCTAAATCAGATAATTAATACAAAGGGTAATAGTGTTTATACTAACAGGTACAAAACCATCTATTTTAAGAGATCAAGCTCTTGCTATAGCCTAGTCTCTTTAAATGCTGAAAACTTGTATTTGGCAACTGCCAAAACACAAGAAAAATCACTCCAAATGTTTACATATTAAAAAGTACGTACTCATAGTTATTACACCTGTATGTATCAGGACATACATAAATACATTTTAATCATTCAATATCTCATTCCATTCTAATAAAACAGCAAACATTTTTTGCAGGTACTGCATAGGGACCACATCTTTTTAATAGCTGTGTTTAATAGCTTTATTTAAACCCAGGAAGTAAAAGAAAGAAGACAAAAAAACCCCACTCCATATTTACAGTATACATTCAAAGATTTGTCTTCTACTCAGAGAAATGTATCTCCCCATAACGATATTGATATACAGATGGAGAACTGTGGTGTGAATAAATGGAGGAATGCACCAGGGGAATGTGACATTTTGCAAATGCATATAAATAGCTAGACAAGAAAGGTGATTTTTTTTTTCTTTCTTCTGTAAGGAAGAAGTAAATCTATTAGATAGTGGCAAACATTTTGGACCTGACCTCTTTCTAGTAGAAGTAATAGAATTAAGCCCAGGCTTATAACAGGTGACCTAAGCTAAGTAGTACTGTCCAAAGTGTACTTTTCCTTTTCTGTTTTTGATGGCATCAAAAACACAAGCATCTAGCATCATTTTGGATGCTGTAGATTGTATCTCCTGGCTCCCGCTCCTTCCCCACAGGGGCACAGCATCGTCTGTGTCCCGTGTTGTATTTGCCAGCCCCCTGCAGGTAACCTGGGTACCAGAGCCATCTAACTAGGTACTAGCCCTGAGGTTGAAGCAAGTGTCTCCTGTCCTGGACTGGTGACTTGTGGAAAGCAGCTCATGCCCTCAGGCATGATTCCTTGCATCTAACTGCCAAACGGGAAGCCGCAGCTGGCGGAGCTGAGAGCACACGCAGCCTGACCCCAGCCTCCAGGTGTCCCGGGAAGTGCAGCTCGGCGGTAAAGACTGTCATTTCTGCCACTTTGTTCCTCCATAGCTTGTTTTGTAACTGGTCACGTGAAATAATATATTTTGTTTCAAATTTTGTTTTAGAAAGACTAAATCAATCTTCTTCATTTAAAATTACTGAAAATAACAGCCTAGGAAACTTGCTTAAATTGAGTAGCCAAAGACGTCTGACATAGTGTCCAAGAAACAACCTTCTGTGGGCGGTAATCCTCATTTGGATTAAAATCGGCATAAACCTCTCCACATTTCTGTGTGATTATTCAGTGTTTTGAGATCAAGATGTTACAGTTTTCAGTAAAATACGAGTTGGTGGATAAGTGCAGGCAGTTTCTTCCTCAGCATGTCTTAGTCTGAGGTTTTGGGTTTTAAACCTTAGCACATTAAGCATCAGTATGACATGGCTTCTGGTTCCCTGACGAAGTATTCCCTGCTTCCCAGAAAATCATTAGATGCCATTGTAGCTCAGTCTATTGTTGCAGGATTTTTCTGTCAAATGAGTAGAAAAAAAGGAAATGAAAAAGCTCAGAGCCACCTATTGTTTCTCTAATTTCCATCAGTTGATCCTTGATACCAAATATTTCTGACTAAATGAATCAGACATCTGCAGAGCAGGTACATTTTCCAAATTTAGGTCCAGGTTTTAATACTTGTAATGAAATGCATAACTTCTGCTCTGTTGCAATAAACACTTAATGGACAGTTACTTTCTAAGACTCCTGTTGTTAGGGATGATTACAACATAGAGATTAAAGCATAAATGGTATGGACTGGCAGACTAAGGACTCAGTTTTATAAAAAGCTCTAATAGTCTCTCAACAGGTCCACGTCTTACAATGAAGGACAAATTCAGCTCAAATATAGGTGTAAAAGACATAACAGTATGGCGCTATATATATATATATATGCCCTTTATGCCACACACTCCAAAATCAAATCAAGCTACTGCTTTGATCACAAGCCCCAGCAGGCTTGTGACACAGCCTTCAAGTCCCCTAATGCTGATTCGTTGCAAATGTGCTCCATTTGCTGCCTGGATGTATCCTTAGCCAGAGAGCGAGGGATGAGATCACATTGGCCTGCCTTATGCTAGACAGTACTTTACTCTAAAAGTAATCCCAGTGAAATCAGAGCAATATGCATGAGATTAAGAGTGTCAGCTACAATAGATGAAAACTTGACAAGAAGAAGAGAAGGCATCAGCACTACAGCAGAGATGTCCACAGCATGCCAGTCCAAATGGCAGAATTTAGTCCACATACAGGTCCTTTATAAAGTTTTGAAAAACGTTAGTGTTTAATTAACAAGTCGTTATAAGGTTTTGCTAGCTCTTTTAGAAAAGTCATGAGCAGATAAATGAGCAATAAAAACATACCTTAGGGATATATAGGGGAAAAAAATTTAAAGACAAAGGTTAAAAGCAAGGGTCCAGTCACTACTTATACTAAGACTGGAACTGAAATAAAAAAAAATTAAAGTTAAAATTGTAAAACTATTTCTGAGTACACAGATAAAAATGTCTGATGTGTGGATTTTAGTAGCACTGAGAATTATGGTTTTGGCATGTAAAGAAGGCAGAGAAAAGAATTTTGGAAAAGGGACCAAAGGTAGCCATACATATCAAAGACAATGACCTGTGATTAAAAGAAGCTTGAAAGCTATCAGACAAATGTGACTGGTTAGGGTAATCATAGATCAATTTTTCCTTACACCTGCACTTTTATAAAGACTTTCTACAGCATAGCAACGTCATCTTAAAACCTCATGTTTCATGTCCTGAGCTCTCTGCTGTAAAGCCCTAAGAAGAGCTTTAATGGTGAGCAGCCTTTCAAAAGAAAGAATAAACTACATATTTTACAGCCTCCATAAAGTCATTGCGCTATAGTTTTTTTCACTACAAACTGGAAAATTTAAGTATCAACCAAAATATACCAAAAGTCAGATGAAAGGTGCCTGCTCAGAGAGAAAGCCAAAGAGCACATCAATATTAGATGTCCTTGGAAAAAAAAGAATTTTATATTTATGTTACATCATAAATGACACATTTTGTATCAAATATAATCACTTTCCTGTTTCTTTGTCCTGTCTCCTGACACACTGTGTTTTTCCAGACTATTCAGTTTCATGAAGCAAGGAATCATCTGCATTATATATGTGCATGCAATGACTTCCTTCTATTTTTTCAATAATACATACAGAGGCTCCAGCCCACAGCCTGTATCACACATGCTTAAGTATGAAGCTATACACTTCGCAGCACCACTCAATAGTTATAGATGTCATTTTGTTTTTAACAGAGCTCTCTGAATATTCATTGGAAGTGGCTTTTTTAAAAAAATATTTCAACCACACATTTTTTAACCGAACACCGTGAATTAGGATTCCTTTGTATATTACACATTTTCTTATGCACAACTGATCATCTGGATCTTATAACTGATTTTGTAGCATCAGTGTGAGACAGAGGCAATGGCTAATGATGTCATTAGTGAATTTAATGTCTCTGAAAAAAATGGACACTGCAATCTGCAAAGCATAAGGCCTAAGTAAGGCCTTAAGCAGTGTAAAATATTTGAAAGGTCTTTTTATTCTCCTCCGTGCATGAAATTTATCTGGTTCTAAACACAGACTTTGAATGTGGAAGAAACTGAATGCATACCTGAAGAATCAGAAAAGACCAGCTACAACCAGATGCACTGCTTGTATAGGCTGACGGAGTCCCCTTGAAGCCAAGAGAGTTTAGCCCTTACATGATATGTTTCCAGTACTTAGCCACATTATTCTCTCAGCACACCATTAAAAGAACTGTGCTCAACACCATCGCCTCTGCAGTGCCTGAGGTTTGATCCTCTTTTGGCTCATCAGCCTGCCAGAATGACAGAGCTTCAGAGAAGAACTTTTGGAGACATCAGAAGTATTTTCTCCTCCCTTGCACAACAGCAAATGCCTGCTCTTTGCAGCCACAATTCACTCATTCCATTCCATGCTACACCATTACTCATAAATAATTTGCCACAAACAGCATATAGTATGGTGTGCAGACAGTATTTTTCCATTCTTTCTTTCAATCTCATTGTAACAGTGGCTTGTGATAAAAATTATAGGAAAAGTGTGTTATAGGAGTCACTTCCTAGTCCGAAAAGAACTCATTGTACAGCGTTAGTAAAAAGCCTTAGGCCACAAGCTGTGATCTTTCAACTAGATACTGATGAACTTACACTAAACTCTTACTTAGTTACATGAGGGGAGGCTCCGAAACCAGTGTAAATTAGAAAGATAAGACAGCCACATCCATTCAGCAGAAGTTGCCTCCTCAAGAAAAGAAAAAGAATGGCCCATCTGGAGACAGAGAAAGGATCCAAGGAGGAACAAGGACACCCCAGACCCAAATACTACTATTGGACCAAATTGTCTCACGAGAGGAGGGGAACTAAGACTGTGAGGGTATAATGGCCCAGACTTCCTTAACTTCAGGGTCCCTCTCCAGAGGCACCCAGCTTGAGCTGTTCTACACCAACTATACCACCTAATAAATTAATCTGGCGTATGTCATGTCAGAGATTCTGGAAAATGGAGAAACCTAGGGTCAAGCCTGAGGGAAGAGGAAGCGCTCGAGAGTGTGTGTGTGTGACGAGTCAAAAGAGGCATCCATCAGCTCACTGGAGTCACCTGCTGCAAAGGGACTCTGGTCCTAGCAGTTAAAGTCTTGGGTGGTGTGTGTGCGACTCCTTGATTGGTGTGTGAATGCTCGGGCAGCGGCTTCTCCCTTAAGAAGTGATAAATAAAGTGGCTCTGTTTGTAGTTCTCATTGTACTTTAAGACAAATATTAAAAGTATAGTCCTAAATATTGAAGATGGTAAACATCTGATGAAGTTATTTTACCAACAGAGGTAAAAGTTTCAAAGCTCCTCTCATTTTATGCCCTTGGGTAAAGTCAGTACTTGGAAATTACATGTTTGAAGATTTTTTTTTTTTTTTAATAATTTCCTTTCAACATGTGATAGCATTATCTTCAACAAGTAGTCCCCCTAGAGTTTTGCTGCTTTTTCCTCCTGCTTATAGCATTACTTTTTTTTCCAGAAGTCTTTTTTTTTACTTTCCTTCAGACAGTATTTTCCCTCTGTCAATTGCATTTTCATCCAATGAAAATGTTAAAAATCAAGTTCAGATTTGAGGCCCTTGACAGCAAGGAAAAAATTTCCATCGTAAGAAACCTGGCAATGTAGAAGAAGATAATAAAACTTGATTCATCCATTCTTATTCTCTCCAAATTCTATAAGTTAGGCTGAAGCATGACATGAATTAAAGTGGAACAATTAAATCCCCCTATTCAAATCCCCAAAGAACAGACACTAGATCCATTGCAGTAACATCTGCAGGTTGATAATACAACAATATCTCCTACCAAAAACCTCCCATCTCCTAGTTTCGCAAGGAACACCCGTTTGCCAGTTCACTAGACCTGTGATGCCATTTCACTACTGGCTGATGTTCAGGCACAGGAAGCTGAACAGAGCTATTGCAAGCCTCAGACCTGCTGTATGTCTTGTGTCTCTTCAGCTGTACAACTTTATCCATCTGCTCAAATTTAAAATCTGCAGACTGCTTACAATACAATAGTCAAGAAACTAAAGACAAAATATAAAATGCATCATCTAACTCTGCTACTATTCTACAAGATCTAGTAGGGCTAAACCTCTTAGTAGAGATTTGTTAATTTTCAAAATACATTGTTTAGAGATGGTGGAAGAACAACAGCAGAACTGGCAGTATTACAAAGCAGTACTATCAACCCTGCTTAGCTGCACTTCAAAGTGTCCACAGAAGCCAAGATGAATAGCACTCCAGATGAACTCACAATCCCCTCTACGCACACTTATCATGGTTTTGAAAAACACATTAAGTTTTCTAAATCACCAGATTTTGGAATTTTACCAATTTGGCTAAATGTTATGCAAACACTGTAGATTTACAGTATCATATGTTGATAGGAGTTTAATCTCTATTGAGAAGTATGTATTTAGCTGTATACACACATACACAATTACAGAATACGTAATCCAAGCACTAAATTATATTGCATACTGAGTAGGGAAACTAATTGTTCCTCTACATTTGTTCCATAGAGTAAGAAGTTTTCATTCTGTGATTGAGAAAAACATAAAAAATGAAGTCACAACAGACAATTCTACTGAGAATATTCAGTGAAAAAAAATTATTCAAAAAAAATGATTGCAA
>NW_010558280.1:44578-80385 GCF_000687285.1 Phaethon lepturus | reverse complement strand
TAGGGAAATCAGCTCTAACAGGAGGCAGCACAAAAAAAATCTCAGGACTTTTGGTATCTTTGTTACTCTATAACAAATAAATAAATAACTTTTTTAAAAAGGTAAAAACTGTAGAAATTGTGTATCTTGGCTGTGCAGATCCTGTCAGCCTTTCAGTATAGCGCTCCACAACTACACTAGTAGACACATATTACTCACCTAAAGAGCAGGCTGCCATCTCGCTTTCACCTGCTTTATCAGAATGGAGCAAAGAGGAGGGAGTGGGGAAGAGGAGTCATTTGAAAAGACTGCCCTGCGGCTCTTGAGGACAAGGATGTATCCCCAACCTACCCTCTTGCGGCCGCAGGCACTGAAGGCTCATCCTTCCACTCACTTTTGTCTACTGTAGGAGAGAGGATGTGTCCTAATCCCCATTAGAAATTATCTGTCCCCTTCTGCAAATGAAAGTGGGTGCTTTCATGGAAGCCTCCCAGAACTGCAACAGTAAAGACAGGAGATGTGAGACGGCAAGCAGGACATGGACAGATGAAAATTTGGTGCTAGGAACACAGCAAGATTTATTACTTATTGGCAACTCTCCCCTTGCAGATAATGTTTATTTTTAGTCTATTTTGAAGCAAAAAAAGGGCATTTGATGTCTTGAATACAGAATATCGTCTACAGGCAGAAGGGTGCATTGTGGCTAAAAATTAGTCACCAGGCTACTTAACTGACAGCTAGTGGTTACTCTTAGCCTGTGTACCCATGGAAAGATAGGCAGGCAGGTACTAAAAGCTCCTCCTTGTCCCCCACCCCCATTTCTTTTTCATATTTTTCACAGGTTTTTCTTTTTCTCTCTAACTGTGCTGCTTCTTCGATGGCCTTTTCTAAGTAGAAGGTAAACTAAGTAATGTTTGATTTAGATGTTTGAATCCACTTTGTTAAATTTACTTGGAAATCAGGAAAAACAAGTTTGACCCACTTTAGTCACTGCTGTTGAACTATCATTTCAGAAGGGACAAGCATAAGAGCAAAGAATATTTACTTAAAATGGAGTAATCACTTTACAGTTTTATCCTTCTGGCAATAAGGGGTGTGTATAGCTGGGTAGGCCAATGGCCATTTAATGGAAAAATAAACATAAAAATGACTGTTCTATTAATTTCTGAGAAACAGCATCTAGCAAGCTGCCACTGAGAATACTCGTCCACCAAGAAATACCCACCTCCTTTCTGACACGAGGATCACATTCCCTTTGCTTTCAGCTGGAGCCAGCTTTCATTCCAGCCACCTGACATGCACCCAGCTCCAATTTAGGACTGCTTTCCCCGAGGAAAATTCTCATGCAACTGATATGCTTTTTCCATTGCTGCCACTTCCCAGGTACCCTGCACAGAGATGCAAGCCCCTTTGCCAGTCTGGGACATTCAGCAAAGTAAAGCCAGTCAGGTGAGAATCATAGCATTAGGCACTTGACACATGGCATTTGTGGCAAGAATTCAGTTACCGTTAGTTTGTAGGATGCCCAAAATTCTAGCAGTGAGCAAGCATGCAAACAACAGTAAGCAGACAGGGGAGGTCAAGTGTGCAGCCTTGGTGGAACTCCCAGATGGTGGTGGGGAGGGGATTTAGGGCTCCTCCTTGGATTAACTTCAGCTCCAAAACCAAACCTGGGCCCTGCTGATGCCAAACTCAAACCCCTGTGCAGGCACCATGTACTGTCCCCTTCATCAGACTGCTGTTGTCTGTCAGAGAAAAGACAATGAAACCACAGGTTAACAACTTGAGGCTCATTTAATATTTCTGTAGTAACTGGAATATATCAGGAGAACTCTTGAAGTAGCACCCTCCCTGCTCTGCCAGCTCCCAGGGTGACAGCCCAGGATTATGCTCAATTACTTTAGGTCTTTGTTACCCAGCAAATAGAAAGGATGGAAATTAAAGCTGCACTCCAATTAGATATAAAAGTAATTCAGATTTATTAAATTATTGCAGACCACACAATTCTTGTGAAGCTACTTCTGAAAAGTGTGTCTTACTAAATCTCTTAAAATATATTGACTTTGCCAGCTTTAACCCACGTGGCAGCTCTTCCATTCAGTGACCAAACTGTTTCATGTAGAGATTAACCCAGTGATCCCACACTTGAAAGGGAATGCTGCAGGACTTCATTCATATTCTAGCACCAGCATTCTGTGGGAAAGGCTAATTAGTCCACAGTAATAGCAAAGTGATGAAACCTGAAGCCTGAAGGAAATGCTGAAAGATATCTCTGCTAAGGTGCTTCAGCCAAAATAATAATAATAAAAATAATATTTTTTGTATGTGCTATAAATAGATGTTATGTTATCCTATAGGATCAACAAAATTATGGGAAATAGATGACTAAATCATTAGCTGGCTATTATATTCAGAAGTGGCTGCTAAATGTGCAGCTTTTGGCATGGTGTTTGTGGCATAATGTTGATGTCTCTGTAAGACGCAACAGTCCTCATCAGCTAGAAAGCATTTTTTATGGTAAATGAAATTGATGAAGAAATTTTTTCTTTACTTATTCTCGAAAGCCAAAAGATTCTTTTAAAAACCTTCTAAATTGCAAGAGCCATTTCAAGAGAATACAGTCCTTATACGAGCTTCTATTTGTTGTTTACAACTTTACAAAGAAGTATGCAAGTTCTGACTGAACAGAATTGTAAATTTGCTCTTTGAACTCATGTAGCAGTGAATAACTGTTGGAACTATTCATTATACACTGTGCAATACAATTTAAAATACATGCACACATGATTAAAATTGCCAATATCACTGATTTGGGCCACAAACATAGAGAGAATTAGAAAGTTACCTAATTTTGCGCAAGTGAGTAATCTCAGCAAATGAAAATTTACACCTGAAAAGTTAATTATTCTTAATTTGGGTACCTAAAGCAACACAAAATGTCTACTTAATTAATCTTAATATTTTAGAAAATTGATTCTGA
This sequence comes from Phaethon lepturus, assembly GCF_000687285.1. Taxonomy (NCBI): domain Eukaryota; kingdom Metazoa; phylum Chordata; class Aves; order Phaethontiformes; family Phaethontidae; genus Phaethon; species Phaethon lepturus. Next base: position 77,426 of record NW_010558280.1, on the reverse strand, counting down.
CTGCTTTTATTTGCCATTTTTTTGTCCTTGATAGTAATTTTAAGACTTAAATGATCTTTGCTAACTTTCTGTCATGGCTTGAGTGAGAATTTCAGTGTTGAAATAAGAGCTTTTAGTATTCTGCCTTGCCAAATGGACTAGATTGCAGTTAAGATTTTACCTACATCAGATCAGATGTTCCCTACATCAGATTTCCCCCTTGCTAGCATGATGCAGAGAATTAGACCTGAAAGTCATAGTCAGACCCTCAGAGTTTAGACAACCAGTTTACGTGCAGTTCAGAGCATTGTCAGGGAGCCTCATTTCCCAAAATAGTACTGGAAAGAGAGATTTCTCCAGGATACAGTTTGGAGTGCCAAGGGCTAGATTACGCGAGACAGTGAGAGTACCCCTAGGTGGTAAATACCCCAGTAACTTAGCCACTCACTAGCACAGGGCTTATTAAACTGCATTTCTCAAAGTCAGACTCCTAACTGCCTATGGTTGCAAAAAATTTTAGGAGGCTACAGCCTATGCACAGGCACTCAAAGGGCATCTGTCCAGAATAGAGTGTCCATTCTGGTCTTACGGACAGGTAGGAAAACAAGTTCAAATGTTTTCTTGCATTAAAAAAGACCATCTGCAATTTTATTCTGCAGTGGCTAATCAAATATTTGAGTATAATTCATTAGAATTAAGCAATATCATGTTTCTCTAAAGTGGTCCACAGGAGAACCAGGACAAATATTTTTACACCCCATACTTCTTCTCAAGAGCTGCTGCAATTAACTGTTAGAACCTGTGCCACAGAGCCAACTTGCAGGAGGCACCTTGGTAGGAAACTGGGTTTTTAAATTCCTGTTAAATTACGTGTAACTTTCCGATGACAAATATTTGGTCACAGAAATAGGCTACCTAAAACTCACTTCATCTCTCTTCCCACTCTTTCAAATTTGAGTCCCTGTTCAGGACAGTTTTGGTTTAAGATCTTCAAGTTCAGTCTGAAAATGAAATTCTGCATAAACTCAGAAGATGAGAACAAATGTGACTGAAGCCAGAGAGATCGTTTGCCCAATCAGTGATTTTCACACAGCTCTGAACAGGCGCATGAAGCTTGTCCAGTGGCACATATTGTTGTCTTTACTTGAGCAGAAATAATTTACTGTCTGAAATAACAGTACAAACCAGATGAAACAGTCTTCTGTGAATAATTTCAATTTAGACATTCTTTCTTGCACCAGGTCAGACTGCAGAGATCGTTCCAAATCATTCTTGCATTTGAAAAACTAGTACGAATGATTAGAGGCAGCAGTTAAGTTATTGGATTGGAAGAACTGTGTGGGGCCCAAAAATACAAAGGTACGATGAGGTGAGGAGCAGCAATGTGAAAGGGGAATTGGTATTCCAAGAACCAAAGAAAATAACACTTGGGAAATGACACTGGGTACTTGCTATAAGCGTGACAAGATTTAACTTTATGCTGGAAAATAATTAAGATTATTGCATTCTTATAGTTGATTAAAGCAAGGCTAGGAAGCTGAAGTTGCTGACAAGGTTGTAGAAAAAGAGCACATCAAAATCTTGTCCTCTGTAGAATGCCCCAGATCAGCCTGGTCAAGTTCATGAAAATAGGGAATAATAAATAAATGCCTCGATAAATAGATAATTGGCGCATTCCTGTTCTGAGACAGTGCACGTAGCCCTCAGCTACACTGTCTGTAAAATAACATTTTAAAAAAATCCTTCTAGAACCTCTGAAAATAAACAAATACTATTTATCTCTTCTCCAAAGCAGGAAATTGAAGTAATGAGATTAAAATATTTTTCCAAAGATACAATTCAAGCCATTTGCAAATAGGATTACCTCTCAAGATCCTAGACCAGCCTTCTGCCCACTAGAATAGATGAACTCTTCATTAAGCTTTGGGGAATACTTTCTTAAAATAAGAATAAAAAAATCACTTCACTTTCACTAAATTCGTGTATTAGAATGTAAATGTAGTAGCAAGAACAATCAATACATCTTACTGATTAGGAAAGGATTATATGATGACAAAAAAATCCTATTAGATGGCTGCACGCACTGTGGACCAAAGAAATGTTTCATGAAAATGAAGGTGCAGGGGCAAGGTGCACAGATTATTCTGCATAGCATCAAATGCAGCATTTGGTTTTGCTGGCACAGGCTGTGATTCTGTGGGTAACCTTAAAACAGTGCAAAGATGTGTTTTCCTTTCCAGTTCTTCTTGATGTGTAGTTCTGATTCACTGTAATCCAGAAATTAATATTAGTTACAGGGAGAAAATAAGAGGAAGAGAGATGCTTATCAGGGTGTTCTGAGGCTTAATTAATATTTGCAAAGCTCTTTGAGCTTCTCTGATGAAAGAAGCCATAGAGGGCAAACTGTTATTTTTTTAATTATTATTATTAATTAGTTTTCCATTGAATTCATTGTGTCAGTATATGAATCGTTGAACCCACATGCTTCAGCACTTGTTGTACTGTGCTCTTTACAAGTGCTCTTTACAAGCTGCATTGTGGTGATTGAGAATACAGGACAAAATAAAACAGAAGATAAGTAAGTCTACTTACAAGTTATAGACACAAGTATGAAACCCGCATTTTATCCACTGATCTGGAAAAAATTGTTGCCATAGCAATGATTACATCCTACTGTACCGAATAGTTCCTTAGATACTGATATAACTGTCCCTTTAAACACCAAGTTTCTGTATGCTTGACCATAGTTTACAAAAAAAAGAATGTTTCTTTTGAAGATTTACGTACGTATTACAGTTTTTATTCTCTAGCCTCACCATGAAACACTCCCGTGGTCAAGCATGATTAGGTGCTGCTTGTTGAGTGGTCCCAGCGGCACAGCTTCAAGCTCTGGTCAGAGAAGCACCAAAAGAGGCACTGCAGCGTGGCCCAGCATCCCTTCCCATCTCTGCCCCTTCATGGTGTGGTTGTGAACCGCTTATTGTCCCTCTCTGCAAAGTGAGTATCTGCCTACTTTCGTAAGGGGACCTATGGAAGCAATACAAATTTTTACCACCAATGACCTCATAAATAAAATGAATTTGTGAAAAAAAGATCCATAGCTAGAATTCATCTGCAATTCAGTCAGCTTTGACTTCATGAAATGCTAGGGTTACTCGTTTGGGTGCCCACATACCTCATCTTTAACACTTTTACACACTCTCTCTCTTTTCTTTAAAGACAGAAATATAAATTTAAAATATTAATTTAAAAAATTTCCCCACATTATTTCTCTTTTCCATTCAAAATATAAATCAACCTCACCTCATCTAAGCTAATTTTGAAGTCTACAGGAGATAAGTATTTTTATCTCACTGTTATTTAACTTGCTTTAACTTCAGATAGGAAATTTGAAATTATTGTGATTCTTTATCATTACAGAGAAATATCCAAGTGCTTTTTGACACATCTGTTATTGTTTTCTAATGCTGCAGAAGTTAAAAGTGCCGATTGTCAGCTCATGTAAATCAACATAGTTCCAGCGAAAGTCCATCTTCCACCACCTAAGAATCAGGTTTGCAGATTTTTCAACTGTGTGTAATTCACTAGCAAGAGAAGGCTTCTATCCACCGTGCATCTGCCCACCGTGCATAAGCGATATTTAAAAGCTGAGTTCCCATTTAGAAAAAACATGGTTATACATTTTAGGAAATGTGCATTGATTTATTTCCTTAGTCAAGGATACTGAGGAGCATAGACCCTAAGGAAGAGAACTCTGCTTTTTCAAGGGTCAACACAGCAGCCTCTCTTCTGCCAATCACTCACTTCTATCAGTTACTACTTCTGCAGTCATTCTTTTATACAAGACAGTTATCCTGTTAGACACTAAGCTTGCCTCCACTGCACAGATTTGTTTATAGCTCACACTTTTTTTCCCTCCTATTTATGCCAGAAACAAGCTGCATTGTTTCTCTCTTTGTAAGGATATCATTTAGTTTTCACACAGCCTTTAACAAGGTTATACTCCCGTTAAGAATAAGTATGTTTTGCCACCAACAGATTTGACCGCTGAAACATATTCATTTTTTAATTTAATGCTGTTTTAAAAAAGGAAGGGAGAGCTAAAATCATTATTATGAAAATTAGACTAGCATTTGGAAGGAAAAGACAAGCTCTTTCACAGCAAACAAAGAGATTTGTAATAACACATCCCAATAGCCAGCCAAGTGCTTTGATTATTTTTAAGCAGTCATTTTCTTTTATTTATAAATTTTGGTTTATAATGAAATATGACAATTGAGTAGGTTACATTTTTAGAAAGAGCTGGCAAGAGGAATAGCAGTAAGAGTAGTGGAAGCTACTATGTTAAATGAATAAACACTGTGGAGAATATATAGCATCTTTTGTGCTTTGAGCTTTTGTATAAAACTTGGAAACCAAGGGAATATCTGTCATTGCAGGCTGGAGAGGTGTGTGGTGATCTCCAAGCTATTCTGTTCAGAGAGCCTGAGTACTATAGAGATACTAGCTGACTAACCTCAACAGTTAACTGATTGCTTTAGCAAAATGTGGCACTTGACTTAATGGTACGTCTTTCAGTGGGCTGCTTAGCTTAGACACAGTGATATGCTGATACACAGCTCACACCGCTTGTACTTTGCCAATTTTACCTCAGAAATGCTTGCAAGCATCTGCATTGCATTAAAGACATGTTAAGAGGCTTAAGGCTGTTATGTGTCTTGTTCACACTGATTTTGTAACTGTGGCTTCCTTGATTTTCAAGGAAAATCCATTAGGACCAATCTCATTTGTTTCTTTCCACTGACTACCAAAGGTGCTAAATCATTCTATAAAATACTTCTCAGTTTTATTACATAGCATGTTTTATGACTATAATAATTGCAAGATTTAGTTCTTTAATCTTCAACGCATCACCTCAATGAATTCACTTTATTAGATACATTGAGGGACTAAACTGCTTTTGTATCAAAAAGCCTGAAAGATATCTGAACAGACCCAAAATATCAAATCTCATTACATAATTAGAGATAAATTAATAATAGCTGCATCAGTGAAGATATACATCCCATTAGAATGTTTTCATTCTTTAAATGAAGAATGAGAGCAAACATATCTTAATTAACCATTTGATCATGTCTTTATAGGTCTTATCGCTTTGAAGACTAACACCAGTATTTCTGACTATTGGAAACCTGGGCAAAGAAGATTCTTGAGACTGCTGGTGCTTTTAACTGCTGAAAGCTGGCTGGTGCAATCCTCAAAGATCCTTGTCAAATGGAAATGGAAATAGTGTACTTAGAACTTAAAGAAAAAATTTTCATCAAAGTGCAGACTTCTGGCTTCTGTCCAAGTCATGTTCCTTCTTCTCAAGCCTACTTCTCAAACCCTGTAGCTGTTCTTAGCAACGCTAATGATCTCATCCAACCTTTCCCTCTATTCTCACTCTCTGAGGGTATGTTCATATTTGGAATTGAATATACTATTGAACTGGATTTCCATTTAATTCTGAACTATTAGTCTTAAAAGAAACAAATCTGCACTGACTGGCCCAAAATGGATGACCATGTCTCACTAGGGTGGCTTACGTATAAAAAAGTACCAAAATCTGCTGAAAATACACAGCCAGGAGGTCAATTATTCTAACTCAAGTGATATAATCTTGAACTTCACATCCTTGCTTTGTCAGAGACATTAAGCACATGTCTAGCTTTATGTACAGGAATAACATATAGTGTGATAGAATTTCCTAGTGCTTAATTATTTTGCTGAAATCATTGCAAGCTTAGAATAGCAGACCTAGAGGTTACTTTCCTAGCATGTTTCCCCAGTTTCAAAATTTGCACCTCACATATTGCCTCAGGCAGAAGTGATACCTCTACAGTTAAGAAATAGCTAAATTTCTATATCTATTATAGCATATATATTTTGTATCTTGTTGCTGTTTGCTATATTATTATGCAAATTACTGTAAGGTTTTCTTTCATACTGATGTCTTAGATACTGTGACTTTTGCAATTACTCACAAAATACTCAGATGGCGTAAGTATAAACATTTCACTTTCCCCCACTGATTACTGCTTTTTTAAATGCTTTTAAAACAAATCTGAGTTTAGTAATAAAAGCAAGCACAAAAGAAAATGAAATGACTTAATTGTGCAAACTTATAGCCCCCTGAAGGTTCTTTTTTTTTTGCTTTCAAAGAAGCATTTATACTACTTCCATATTTAGACACTCAAAAATCCCAAGTTACTGTCATTGCTGTGTGAATTTTATTAGTTATTTGTATATACACCAAATACTGGCTGGTTTGGCCAAATGGAATTTTTTTCACTTCCTTTGTTTAATTCAAGTAATTAAAATGCATATTTGCCCTATCCCCTGCCCTCATCTCTCTAGTGGGCTTTTTATTTAATGGAATAACAGCTTTCCTGATATTCTGTAGAAAAAATAACTTCATGGAAATCACGTTCTCTAAAGAAGGTCTTATGTTGACAGATTTACTCTTATTTCATTGGGTCTCTAAACATTATTCCTTTAAAGATGCTAAGCATATAATTTCATGGGCCGTTTACCTTTATAGTTATGGACATTTTAGGACTATTGAAGTATTAAAAATACTAGATCTTAAGCTTTATGCCCTGTAAGTCTAAAGATAAATAAATAAGCTGAATGAATGTGTGTATATACATCTACCTCTCTACATGCTATATAAGACATGTACTGCAGCATGAGGTGGTATAAAGATTTTATCAGCGCAAATTTAGAACCACCTCATTAATTATGGGTGGCGAAGCCCAAAAATGAATTATGTCTGTCACACTATGAAGATCTATACATTGACAGTAAAGAGTAATATAGGAAAGTTTTTCAGAATTGGATAAACTTTATTAATAGTGTTTTCTTGATAACCCTTTGTGCTGAAGTTGATGCCTTTTGTGACTTATTATTATGCAAATTACTGTAAGGTTTTCTTTCATACTGATGTCATAGATACTGCCACTTTTGCACAAATATCAAAGTCACAAAAATAATAAATTTCATACATCCAGTCTAGATGGGCAGATGTCTGTCTACATTGCAAAGTCTGACTTCTTTACTTTTTTAATAATATTTTTATGCATGAGTTATGCTAGTTTTCTAACAGTGGCATCTTACTAAAAAACAGGTAAGTATATTTTATGTCTAGGTCAGGAAAATTTCTCAGTACTGCTGCAAAGCAGATGTATGAACCCGGCATACTTCTGTCTATATATTGTGCACCAAGGAAAACCCAAAAGACATATCAACACTGCAGTCACTTCTGTGGCTATAACTTAGCAGATATACCGGAGCTGCTAGTTGAGATGACATTAGCAACGTAACTATGGCAGCACAGTATATGGTCATATCATAGGGTGACTTTCATTAAATGGTCTTGTGACAACACAGTTTCCTCTAGATAAGCAGTTTTAAAGCCATATTAGTAATATCTAGAAAAGTGCAGGGCATCACTTCAAACTTCTTGTCACTCTTGATTGTCCAGATGGTAACAGAAGCCAAAACCTTATAACCATCCAAAACCAGAACCATTTCTCTACTACATGATCTCTCACATAACAATGTGTTCCATGACAGTGTTCTACATTTCTGCCTTAAGACACAATATACAGGAAATTCTACTTCCACAGAAGCTACAGGACACCTAGCTGCAAGCCTTTCTGTTAAAAACCACAGCAAACTTGTATGCCATTTTCTACACAAGGGAGTAAAAAAAAAAATCCAACTGTAGGTTTATAGTAAGGTCAGCAATTTTAAAGCCTTCAAACTGGCATGGGTCAAACTATCTCATCATTTGCTTTGTCATCCATTACGCTTTCTGGAAGTGGTTATCATCTAAAATACTATGGTGAACATTCCCGCGAGAGGCATTCTCTGGAGCAGAGGGCAGGCTGCTCCCCATCAAAGCCCATAGCTATGAAATATACTACTATTGCAGAGCACAATGAGCCAGAGTCTTCACTGAAGTCTCAGTGTAAAATTAATCTTTTAAAACAGAAATTCATCCTTTAAATCACAAGTCTGATAGCCCAGCAAAGTTTTCTTACAGAAATGAATTAAATTAATCGTATTTGAAGGAGCACTTTAAGATTTAAAAAACAAAAAGAGTGAAATTTCCTTTTTTATTTATGTCATCTTCAATATAGATAGAGCTCACAGCAATATTGATAGTTAATATTACAAAGCACTTCTCGATGTAACTGTCTCGAAGTTGCTCTCATTATACCACACTTTAAAAATCTGAGATTAAATTCTCCCTCCAAATGTCATTTTAAAAATAGTTTTAGAAAAATAATTAATCCATTTGTGCAAAAGGGGCTTTTTTCAAATGTAAAAATAAATTGGCTATGAGAAGGTGTATCAACTTCATGATTTGCAACAGGATTTTGCAAAGTTTGGTAGGAACTTGATGTTTAGGATGCTCCGCTGGAGGTAGGCTATGCTTTCTACCAACCAGACCGTCATGGACTATTATCTGTGCATGCTTTTAAAAGGAGACATCAAAATCCCCTAAAAATCTAATCTGTACTGAGCAACCTCTTTCCTTTAATAAACATGCCTAACTATAATTTCTTCATGTTTTTGTTTAGCATAATTATTTTATGATCCTGGTAAGCAGCCACTACATAATAATATAGGAGAAATAAGGCTTTTAAATATCTTACAGAGAGAAAACCTTACATGAACAAGAAATGTAACTTACTTAGATTACATTTGTTGTCTAGCTTAAAAACAGATCAGAGGTTTTCCCTCATTCAGAGCAAACCAGGTGATAAAAATAGATACTGGTACTTTTCACTTACCTAGCAATACAATTTACCTCTTCAAACCCTTGAAGCTATTTTCATTATTAACAAACTACCTCAATGATAATACAGATATACAGGTGCTGTATGAATTTTTTTTTTTTTTTTACATTTGGCTTCAGATGCAGAGCCGTTATTAAACTTGCTTATTTAAAAGACAGGACCAGAATACAGAAATTGAAGATGATTCTGAATTTCCCTCTATTCCCAGGTTTTACAACTAATGTTTTGATTTGTCAGCTACTAGTTTGTTATAAAAAAATAAAATCCCACTGTAACCATAAAATTAAACTTTTATTAATTATATAAACTTTCCTCTTTATTTTGTAGCTGAGAGAAACTCCATCCGGTGGCACAAAACACAGGTCTATTGCCCATGGCAGAGTGGATTTTAAGGTGCTTCTGAGAGTTATGAATATTTGTGTGGACTACGTCTGGGTCATCTATCCCAGAGAAGGATTTGTGTGGTGGACAGGGCCACCATTGACCATACACCGTCATCCTTTCCCTCAAAGGGGAAGTGACTGAGTCCCGATCTATTGCAATTACTGGACTCCTAGGCACAGTGGGGCAAGAGAGGATTCTCTTCTCCATAAACATTTTATTTACTGCCCTGGGAAAAAGGTTTTCCCGTTAGAAATTGATTTAAAAGAGTATCAGGAGATTTTTAAAGAGAAAGAGCTGCAAAGAACTCACTGCTGTTACAAGCTTTATTGTGAGCTATATTGTGGTACTACAATTCAATAATAGTTTGAGATACTATGCTGGTTTGAGGCATAAATTTCCTGTAGTGGTCTCCTGTTCGGTGCTTAGGTCAGGATCATGAAGTCAGACATTCAATAAACAGATATTATAAAAGTATTAGCCTTCCTGGGTTCCCAAAAGGAGAGAAAAACAAGTCTAAACTGTAAGTTATTTTTCTGGCTTAGTAAATTGAAGACAGGGTTTTGGTCTTAGAAAGCTGTAGCTCAGCAAGGTATTCCATGTTTAATCTACTCCAGTCTTGTCATTACTTGTCCTTTTGTCACTACTTCTATAAACGTTGCAGCAGACAGATTTGCTAGCACAGGTATATGCAAAGCTATGCCACACACAATAGCATTGATTTACCCTCTCAAGAGCAGCCAGCATAGACTGGGGGAATTACAGTCTCACTTTGGGGAAAGTTTGATGATGTTTGAATCTGTCACCTTCAAAATACCACCAAAGGGAAAGAATTCTTTGTACAAGTTAGATCGATACTGGAGGCCCTCCTTTGAGGTGCAGGGGTGACGTCCTGGGTTGGGGTATCTGGTGCACCTGGCGTCCCACTTCCTGGTAGATGGGCCGGTCAGTCTGCTCTGTGGTGTACACGGAGTCCACGCCGGTCCCCTGCTGACGTGCTCACTGGTTGATGCTGTAGCGGCTGGGTTGGTGCAGAGACATCTCCTGACACTCCTTCATAAAGGAGAGACGTCTGGAGGCAATGAAAGGTACGGGCCTTCCTGCACCATTTGGGAAGACAAGCAGGTCCATAGTAAAGCTGGGAGCCATGTAACCCTGTCAGTTGTGATTCTGCTCCCAAGCAGTTTCCTGTGGTCTGCAGGAGTGGCTGCTCAGTGCTTTCAGTTTAAACTATGGCTGGCTGGGTCTGTGTATTAGGTGCCAGATGGGGACAAGAAGCAATAGGTACATTTCTGGTTCAGCTGACTGCCTTTATGAATTTGGCCTGAAACTTTACTTCCTTTTGCACCTATTTTTTCCCCTACATTTTTGTCCATTTGGCTTCTTTAGACTATTAACTCTTTAAGCAGGTGCTGTTCCAGTATTTTAACATGTCATACTATGCATAAAGGGCTTACTAGAGGTTTGCTGAATTAATAGAGAAGCAAGCAATTGATAGCATTATATAATAATTACTAAAATACTTTAAGGCAGAAAATGTTTACATTTTAGAACCCACTCTAATCTTTCATTTAGTTTCAAACTCTCCCACTCAATAATAAGGAAATGTCCACAGTTCTTGAATGGCACCTTTTACTGTTTATGAACATTGAGAACCGTTGTTCTGTCCTTGAATACACTTAAAATCTACACAGAAGGGTAAATATTTAGTCCAGTGCATGGGGATTTAGCTGTGTGATTTCCATTTGCATTAATAAATACAAATATTTACAGTATATTTCTCCCAGAATGTTTATGCTGAGATTTGGCGGAATAGAAGAGTCATGGGGAATAAAGTAGCAAAAAAGTACACTTCCATCAAGAATATTGTCCAATATCTAACACAAATAAAGGTCCCACATGAAACATTTTGGCCTAAGAGTGCCCTACGGTGCTTTACAATAAAAGCATTTCTCAGCAATAAACCAGTAACACGCAAGGAGGAAAGTAGGACTTTTTGCTGCTTCGGAACCAACACTTCTGTGCCGTAAAAGATCCTTATTCTATTCACTTTCAGACTAGACCAAAATTTTGCAGAAACTTCAATACAACTGACGTAACTGAGCTAGTTTTAAACTAGCTAGCTCAGGTACCACTGGCAATGTATCCATGACAACACTGAATTCAGTAAGGATAAATTTGTCCTGTACAACCTAATAGCATACTGGTAGTATCCAGCTTTCTTAGCAGTTTCTGTAGTCACATACATGACTGCACTGGAGCACAAGTTAAACCTCCTTAGCAGGAAATCTCCTTAGCACATTCTAGGTGTCCATGTTTCAAGAGTTGTCTTTTGTTGGGAAAGACAATAGATAGCATCAGTAGAAAAATACGTATTAATTAACTGCACAGTAGTGAAAAAGCTCAAATACTTCAAAGATCATTTCAACTTTTTAACACAGCCAACAGTGACAACACTATCTGAATTCTGAATGAGTACATTGAGTGATGGCTCTGGTGCTTCTTCACTGGTGGAGATCTCAGCAGCAGCAACACTTCCTGCCCCACTGTGTTGTGGTGTCGGGTTTGGTGCCAGCACATTTATGTTTAGTGATGAGCCAAATACGACTCAAGCTTATGTAGAGTTACAAAGTCCTGGTAAGGGTGGACCCTCTGTCTCTAAGATGAGAACTGCTCCTGGTTATACTAGTCAGGTGGACTTGGTTAGTTAGCACCATGTTGTATATATTAACACCACAAGAAATGTTATTTTGCTTCTCCAGACCACACCCATTGAAAAGGTTCCCACCACAGTCTCCCATCAGCACTCCACAAAGTCACCTTCAAAGTCACCCTGTTCTACTTTAATCTTACATCCATTTTTCTTTTAAAGACTTACCAGAGACCCTTGGGGAATAATTTTTCCTTTTTCCCAGTGGAATTCATCTATTCAACATGCCACTATAATTTCTAACAGTTAGTTCCTTTTTCATTAAATTTTAAAGGTGGTGGGATTATTTTCACTTGCAATCTGGACTAAAATGCTAACTGAACTAAGAATGTTTATGGCAGAATCTCAAGACTGTGTTAGAAAAATTAACAGTAAGTTAAGAAATTCCCCAAATTACCCCAATTCCATCCACCAGCCGGAGTTTCACAGTGTCTGTTGTATGTTGCCTCTCCTGCATGCTGTCCTGACATCAGATGCACTTAGTGGCCATTAGAACTGCATTTAAAATAAAATGCTCACTTTGCCAGCTGTGAACAACACTTGTTGTCCAGCATCTCTCCTAATCCACCTTTCTCAACTCTCAATTCTCCACTAGGATCAAGGATCATATAAAGCCAGCTGTACGGATAACACAGTTGTAGCCAGCATGAATTCCCACAAGTCTTAAAGCTAGATTTCCATTTAACAGTTTAACAGCAAAAATCTAGGATTACAAGGATGGAGCTAATAAGGAGCTCCAAAGCACTGTCTGGAAAAGAACCAATAAAAGATTAAAACTGAGCGCAGTGATTAAATAGAAATATATATAATAAAACAAACACAGTCAAGCTATTGAACTCACAGCAGATAGGCAGAGCCGCTCTTTGAACGGAAGGACAGACCTTTTTTCATTGGTCATCTATCTTCTGTTTCCCCTAAGGAGAAAACTAAAACCAAAAGCTACAACCTTAAACCAACAGATAATTCTCATGTAAATGGTGTTTTAAAATCAAACCCTTCAGGTGTCTATTCTACTAGGAAATGACATACATGGGCAGACTGCAAATGGCTTTGGCTTAACGGTTTTTGTTTGCATCAATGTAAGAATAAAAACAACTACAGTACTGCTATGGATGGCCTTGATTTTGTCCGTTTGTCACTAATTTATACTTCACAGAAACTGAATTATCTCAACTTTTTCCAAACTAATATTAGAAGATCAGTTTTCATGCGTACCAAGAGTAACTTTGATGCTGTACAACTTTATCATCAGATTTTTTCTAAAAATCAGGCATCATTCTGTGCCCTGTCATTTCAGGTGATGTTTGAAATGCTAAGCTGGTCTGTCTTTTTTTTTTTTTTTATTTGTCAATCCTCAGTCTGGGATGCAACGCTGCAGTTAGTCTGTAACATTTCTGCAGTTATTGTACCGATAACACTTTTATTCAAAAACTCAGTAATAATTTTTCCAGAATTCATTAGTTAAACCATACAGCCTGCTGTATAAAATAGACATTATGATGCCCATTTTACAGACTGGAAATTGAGGTACAGAGAATTATTGTCTTGCATAGTACCAAACTGAAACAACAGTAATGTAAGTATTTCCAGGCCCATTCCTTCACACCGTATTATCAAAAAAGCAGGGAGATAGACCAAGTCCAATACCCTTTGAAATCTTGGGTGTTTTCCAAAGGAGAATGGATCATGGATCCACACACGAGGATGCCATATAAAAATGACCTAAAGCAGGAAATTGAATGAAAATATAAATACCAATTTTGTTGTTGAATGTTCCCCTACTTCTATCTGCCATATCGCCCTGACTTCTCAGTGGGAAATAAAGGACACTTCAGCACACAAGAGTTAGAGGAGAGTTACATCTCAGATTTTAAAGCTGACTATTAGTAATGTGAAATTCTGAAGATGGAGTTGTCAGACAGAACAATTAATGGATGTTAATATTAAGATTTGTTGTTGTTATAGTAGTCACCTCCTAGTTCAAATGGAATCCATTGTATAGCATTAGTAAAAAGGCTTACGCTGCAAGCTGTGAACTTTCACCTAGATACTGAACTTATACTGAACTCATAATTATATGAGGGAAGGCCCCAAAAATGGTGTAAAGTCAAAAGTTAAGATAGCCAAATCCATCAGTGGAAGCTGCCTCCTCAAGATAAGAAAAGGAATAGCCCGCCTGGAGACAGAGAAAGGATCCAATGAGGAACAAGGAGACTCTAGACCCAAATATTACTATTGGACAAAACAATTGCATGAGGGAAGGGGAACTAAGATTGTAAGGGTGTAATTGCCCAGACTTTCTTTTGTTCAGGGTCCCTCTCTGGAGGCATCCAGCTCGAGCTGTTCTTAACCACTGTACCACTCAATAAATTCACCTGGCATATGTCATGTCAGAGATTCTGCTTTAGGAAGCCTAGGGGCGAGCCTGAGGGAAGAGGAAGCACCCAAGAGTGAGTGTGTGCATGTGCAGGGAGTTGAAAGGGGCACCTGTCTACTCACTGGAGTTGCCTGCTCTGAAGGAACTCCAGTGCTAGCAGTTAAAATCTCAGGTGGTGTGTGTACGACTCCTTAATTGGTGTGTGAATGCTTGGGCAGTGGCTTCTCCCTTAACGTTGTCTTTCCTCCAGAACTGTTTATTTTAAAAAAAGAAAATAAAACATATTTCAGCCATGGGGCTTCTTTGGACTTTCCTTTTGGTAGCACCAATACTGGTGCCTTCAGTGCAGTTATAGATCAGCCTTGGAGCTGAACAGCTAGTGGGGTGTACTGTTTGGTCTCTGTGGTCCCTGAAGTCCCAAACAAAATACTTCATCAAGAAGTATTGTACATGCATGGGTTCAAGTTGGGGAAGAATAAGGAAATGTGAAAACATGGGATTTAAAGCCCCTAAATTAAACCTTATCCCTTTTTTCCCCAGCCATTAATTTTCTTTCTTCCTAGTGTTCTGCTGCTGCATATCCTCCAATAGAGGGTACAGTCCCATCTTACTACACACATAATAATAAACAGATTTGTCAACTGATGACGTTTGTGGTAGTAGAGGTAGGAAAGTTAATATTTTCCTCCTAGTCAAGTAAAACAGGCACAGAGAGTGTCAGCAATTTACCCACAATCAATCACTGAGAAATTCTGAAATTATTTCTGCATCTTCAAGGTCCACTTTGCTACCAAGAGCAAAAGACCACCCTTTTCATTTTACATAAACCTTAGTTTCAGAGGAGAATCAAGAGAGTCATCATTTCATTCAAGAAAAAAGAAAAAAAGAAATTCCTTCAAAAATAATAAAAACATGTTTCAAGCATCGTTTTTCCTTCAATTTGAGCACAAAATGCACAATAATTCTCACATTTGTTCAACATCTCCAATTTTTTCAGCGTATCCAATTAAAAGTGTCTGCAATAAACCTAAATAGTCTTCCACGGTACTGTACCCTTGTAGCCAACAATCTCACAGTGCACCAGGTTTTCTATCATCACAAAACACCTAGGCAAGTGTGATGTTCACAGCTGCTTCTGTACTTCAAACCTTGAGTTTTTGCACCTCCAACACATAACACGCTTTTTGTGATTTTTCACGAGGTGAAGAGGACTGATTGCTCAACACTTGGCATACAGCACTAGATATAATCCCTTAAAAGATCATGGGACTGACACATGGGTTAACATAGAACAACAGTAACCAAGCCATTGGAACAGAGGAGTTTTAGTTTGTTTTCTGACAGAATTCTACACGAGTAAAAAGAATGATATTTTTCCCAGAGTGTTAAGGGGTCTTGGTCCCAGTACTAAAACCTCCAAACTGCCTATCTTGAGCTTTAGTGCCAAAAATGTTTTCCAGCTGGATTGATTATTTTCAATAGAATTTACTGACCTTTTAGAGTCCAAGTCCATGCTAATCTATACACTGTTAGCAATGAAGACTTCCTGTATTGGTATGGACTGCCTATCCGAAACATTCAACATTTTAAACAACGAAAAAAGAAAAGTATCATACAGTGTACAAGGATGGATAAAAATCCTCAAGTGCAACAGACCCTCCCATGTCTGACAGTGAAACTAATAGTGTCACATAGTGATTTTCTATGAACATTTCAGTTAATTTATAATGATGAACAAAGGTCCAAATTCTGTGCGTGTACCTAGTGCAACCCCATTGACTGCAGAAGTATGTACCAGAACTGCACTTCTGGTACATAGTATATACCCAGAATTCAATTCTAAATGTCTGTAATTATTGTTGTGTGTGTTTTGCTGATAGCCTATTACTCTAAACCAAGAGCAGATTGCTGTCAAGTGACATCCCTGAAAATCAGCAAGCATTTTGTATTTGGCAGTCAAGGCCAGGGAGGCAGACTGATGAATAGTGTAGAACACTGTAATAAAAGAGTTTGATTCATATCAGGAGGAGTATATTTGATGGGAAGTGATGTGTTTATGTCATGCTAACAAGTATGCAGATTGAGTAGATAGCGTTAGCATCTTCATCATTCAGTCTTATCCACTCCGATAAACAATGCTATTTTGTAGTCAACAGGACTCTCTTACTGCAGTATCTCAGATGAGTATATAAACATTTATACATATAGCTACATTGCTTTCCTTTGTAAAATGAAATTAGGTTCAATGCTTTATTTTTTTGCCATGAACTTGCCCAAGGTCACTAAAAAGGCCTTTGGGAGACTGTGGAAAAGAGCCCAGGTTTATTGCACGTAAATCACCCTCACACATTTAACCCTCAAAAAATGCTGAGTAGAGCAATATAAAATATAAATAACTTTAAAAGACTTCCCCCATACAAGCTGATAAACCACAGGCTGGCTTTCTCTTAGATTTGGCCTTTTTCAATTTTATTATTTAAGTAGCTAAATCTTTCCTTCTAATAAATAATAAATATGAGTTGAGTGTTTCCTACTGTATTTGGGCAGTATACATTATCTATGACTAGATAAAAGATACACCAAAAAAATGAGATTAGAATTATGAAAGAAGATTAAGTGACATAGGAACTCTATTTCTTTGGAAATGCAAGAGTAGTCTCATGCTCGACTGTATGAGGCCCTATTGAAAAAATCTTGGACAAATACCAAAACAGCTTTCCTCTTCAGTTATGTGTTTATCTCAAAACAAAGGTAGCAGTTCTGCTGTACATTTCTGGAGTTCCAGACAGGTTATTTCTGGCAAATCTGAAAGTAGCTCTCAATTTGCATAATTTTTGGGACCTCTTTTCTCCTTAATCCTAGTACAAATAAAACTATTGATGTCTACAAGTACTGGAAATTAATGTAAAGAAATAATTTGTGGCCAAAGTAAAAATGCAGAGGTAGGCACTGCTAAGGTTTCAAATTTCATTTTACAAAGTTTGGGGACCTTCTGTCCAGACCCTTCATTTGAAGAGTTATGTCTGTAAGTTGACAATACAAAGCAAGACTGAATTCTGAAAAAACTCAGCTAAAATCAGGTAAACTTGCAATAGCTAAAATGGTCCTACTTATTAATTAGGAATAAACCTCCCCAAAAGATAAGCTGGAGAGAGTGGGAAATCAGACAGAAGAGAGACTGGGAACCAGAAGAGATGTTAATAATGGAAGGGTTTAATTGAAGTTTCAAAGGGGTTAATATAAATCACTTTAAAAGAAACTAATGATATGCTTCTGGCATCAGTAGATGCCAGCCCTCCAGTAGCATTATTACCTCTCTGCAGGAGAACTTTTCTCTGCCTCTGTTTTATGGTAGAGAGCCAAACAGGTTAGCTGAGATCTCCAGTGGAGTGTGGCAGGGAGGGCTCACAGGCTTAAGCTGCTGCTTTGTCAACAATGCTAGTAGTCCTATGCCAAAGAGATTCCCTTAAACCATGTAAGATTTAGGCAATTGATTAGACTTGACCAGGGTGTGAAAGCAGGCCTGCAGACCTGGTACCAGCCTTGGTGGGAACTGTGAACTGAGAGGTGTCTCCAGTCCCTGCTATATCCCAAGTTCAAACACTGTATTTGTTGAAAGGGTGACATGTCAGGAAATTTGCCTGGCCAAAGCCCAGATCTCAGTCTCACCTTACACATTCAGAGAAGACAGCCTAATCTGGACAGACTCCTAAGTCACACCCTTACTGCAAATGATTATTTTATTGATAATTTTTGATGAGCAAGGAAATAATATAGCAAGTTTTGTATGCAGATAATGGTTCTTATCCTACAGCACAAAGTTCTTTTTGGCTCTCTGGGTCGTTAGCTGCTGCCTAGAGACTATGAGTTGTATTTGAGTCTCAGCTGCTGTTGTTCACAGGACTGCATTTAGCCACCAGACTAGGGGTTTGTTAATTGTTTATCTGCTCTAGAGCCTACCAGTTGGCAGACCTAAAGGCAGAACATTGCACAGCTCATGCTTGATATTGTCCTATAAAAAAAACTATGGACATTCGTAGCTCCAAGCAAATGAATATGTTGCACTCAGAATAGAAAGAAAACATCAGCTGCTCCAGAGAAGCTGAAATCTATCTCAATGACGTTTGCAAAAGAGAAAATAAATATATATATTAGCCCCACATAGCAAATTTCTAGTTCATACTGCAAAAAATGACATACAAAATACATATAAACTACCAAAATATCAATAGTTTCCCCAAAGGATCTACAAGAGCAATAATTTTGAAAACAAGTTAATTATATGCTGACTCCTCCAAATTGCAGTTGGTGGTAGAAAATGGTCATTACAGAAATTATTTTAAGTATACCTCCACCAAAGGCACACTGGCTGACTGCCCTGTGGAATCCAGAGCAAAATATTCCACACAGTTAACAGATAGTGTCTCAGGAAATGAACCCAGAGCAAGACATAGAGGAGCCATTCTCCATTCCACCTTCATTTGCTGTTTAATTACAGATAGTTTTTCCCTTACAGTTTTTTCATGTTGCTGAAAACAGAGCAGGAATTTTTTTTCATTGATGTAAGTACGGGTTGCTTTTTTAAACTAAATGTTTCTTTAATAAAAATGGTAACAAAAAAAATGGAAGAGTGGCAGTTTGTAGGAAAAATGAACAGTTCAATGCAGAAAATGAGGATTGGCAGCAATATATTGAAACTCTGGGCCAATGTTTTTTCACATACAAGATTACAGAGAACAAATAAATCAATTTTCCTAAATGTATAAAGTGTTAAACTTACCATGCCTTAAGCAGTTTGTAGCAGTCTCAGAAACCAGGAGATAAAACCTCAGAAGACCTGCAACGGATTGTAAAAGAGTAATATGTATCAAAACCAACATCATGGTAAAATATTTCATGATAGGAAGAAGCAATATGATGTTATAGCTGTATGATACTATAACTGTCTCTGTGACAGCCTAAAAGACTAACAGAATATTGCCCATTTAGAAATGTCCTAGAGGACAAACTGAGAGAATGAATGCTCTGTTAATAATGAGAGATTTCAAAGATTATTCCTGGTAAAAGAAAATTTAACATGGCCCAAAGCAGTAGAATTAACAAAAGCAATGGAAACAGCAGAGAAAAAAAAAAACAAAAAACAGATCTGCTCTTAGAATGCAAATAGTATAACTAACTCAAACAAAATGAGAAGCTAGGTGGAAGGGGTCTAAACAGTTCATTTTCTTTAACTTTATCCATTAAAAATGGTCCCATGATTTTAATATTTCAAGATCAGATGCTTAGCAAAAAAAAAAAAAAAAAGATTAAAAACAGTCACTAGCCTTGAAAAAGCAGACTCCCCAAAAGACTAGAAGAAAGGAGAGCAATTGCCTTGCGGTTAAAAAATACTAACAACTGTATTGCATCAAAAATGGAAGAAAATGAGACTTTACCATAGTAAGCAACAAGAAGGCACAATAGTATACCGGTGTGTCAGTCTCTCTTATCAACTAACGTATATATCAGCTGGACAAAACCAAAATTATAATATAAAAAACCTTTTCTTCCCTACTTTTAGTACTTCAGGGACCAAGAAAAAATATTGGCTATAAGTCCTTATCTTACTTGAATTTAGCTGTAGCTAATATGAATTAGTTATGATCTTAGCTATATTTCTCAGTTAAGGTCTAGCAACTGGCAATCATTCTGAAGTATCCATCACTTTGCACTTACTCTTATTTAAAAAAAGCTTGGAGACCTTAGCGGAGATAACAACTAGTATTTATAACGGAGACCAGAAGCAGAAGTGAAGTGACATATATGAGTTCTTATGCCCCAGGAGGTAATGCACAAGAAGTGGGCTCAGGTGACAGGTGAACATGGTTTCACTATTGTCACTATTTAAGGGACATCACATACTAATGCTAAGGATGTCTGCAGGAATTGTAAGCCACAGTGAAGTAGGTACCCCGTTAGAAATTAACATGTCCCATGAATAGAAAGCTTTAGGTGAGCCTTAACATGATAGTAAGCTAGACACCTTACAATGACAGAAAAATTAGATGAATAAAGAAAAAAATCCCACCAAACTATAAAAAATGTGCTGCTACAAACATTCGCAAGAGGTCTGTATCAGTGTATTAGGCTGCCATAGGGAATATTGTCTCCAGTTTTTCACAGACACTGAAAATTTATTAAAAGATACCCTGCACCTTGGAGTAAGAATTGACAACTGTTTTGTCATTTTCATCTATGACACTAAATATCTGTCAATGCAATGAATGCATTTCAAACACTGGAGGTAGTAGGACTTTTTTAAGACAAAATGCATACTTCCGTTGCTACTGGAAGAAAACAAAGCTGAGCTAAATGACAGCAAAGGAGGAGATTCATCCTTCAGATGAACAAATCCAGTTCTTCAGAACTTGCTCAGACTATAGGCATATTAGGCATGCTACTCATGCTATTAGCCCAGGAATTTTTTCAAGAGTGTCAGCTCTTGGAAGGTGACAACTGGCAGCCAGTTTCTGGTGGCATTCCTCAGCAGTCACCCCTGAGTCGGACACTATATAATGTCTTTATAACCAACTGGACACTGGGACAGAATACACCCTGATGACACCAGACTGAGGGAATGCTTAGTGTGACACAAGGCAAGCAGGGCTTCCATTCACAGGCCCCTCAATAGACTGGAGAGATGGGCTAACAGGACTCTCATGAAGTCCAGCAAAAGCAAATGCAAAGCCCTGCACCGTGGTCTAAATAACTCCATGCAACAGGATAGGCCACGGAAGACAGGCATTTTTCAGAAAAGGAACTAGGGAATTTGGTGGACAACAAATTGAACATGAGCTGGCAACATTCACCATGGCAAAGGCAGCTGACCACATACTCTATGACCAAGGCTGTAGCCAGATGATCAAGGGAAGTGATCATTTCCTTCTATTTAGCACTCATGAAATTGCATCTGGAAAACTGTGTTCAGCTTCAGGCTCCCCACTACAAAGATGACATTGATGTACAGCAGCAAGTCCAGTGGAGAGCCATCAAGACGATTAGGGGCTGGAACATGTGACACATGAGGACAAATGGGCGTGTGCAGTCTTAAGAAGAGGCTATGGGGGGATCTCATTTCTTTCTTCAACTGACCAATGAGAGGTGTAGAAAAGACATGCTATAAAGCAGGCCCTTCAGCAGATGTCTTGGTCAATTGTCCCACCTTGAATCCACCTCTGTGGAGCGCCCAAGAGAGCTTTGTGCTACTCATGAAACACATCAACCAGGTACAAAAGCACTCTTCTCAAAAAAGGGCTGCAGAAGATCATTCTCATTCCTGTATGCAGCAGTAAATATCACAGAGCTGAACTGAAGATTAGAAATGGTAAGCAGTATTTTCAGAACAATCTGATCTTCTCAAAATGAGTAGACCCTCTGTTCAAGATAATGGAAATTCCTTGACAGCTCAGTGCAGAGAAGAAAATACAGTGAAGCAGCTATTTGTTTCACTGAGGTTTCCACTAGTTTCAGTTGATGCCTCTCCTGCATTTAATAAAGTGTGCATAGAAATCCATGGCTGTCATGAGGATTCATCTAAGTGACAGGGCTCTCTGCATGGAGCTCCCCTGCTTCAGGACTCTATTTTGACCTCCTGATTTCCAGGTTCTCTTCAAAGGGAAAGAAAGGATTCCTCAGCACTAGGTGGGACAAGATGAGATGAACGTATAGTAACCAACAACGATTCAGTTTATTCTAGGGTCTCTGTTAGCACAAACTGCAGAAAGCAGAGAATGATCATTCACCCATACAGAACAGGGTATTTTGTGAACCACTGATACTAGAAAGCCCAGGTCACAAAGGGATGAAAACATGGTGAGAGGTAAATTTTTAAATTATACTTTAATCTGTATGTCTTAGGTTTTAGGAATGAGTGAAGGCTTATTATAGTCCAGACACATACAGCCACATCTGGGCAGCTATCCAGATGAACAGATTGAAGTTTGATTCTGAAATACAAATCTTAAGTTCTTAATGTTATATGTAGGTAATTTTTTTTTTCAAGTTAATTTCTTATGACTTATCTGACTCTTAAGCTATACCATTTATAGATTTAGCATTTGCGTTTAAGTTAAAGAGGTGCTTTGTAACTGCTCTCCTTACACTGACTCAGTAACAACTAAGATGTAAAGAAATCACTTGCTAGATATGATGACCTTGCTCCAGGCACTCAGAAGAGTACCTTATACCCTAAGCAGCAGCCACCAGTTGTCTTCCCTAAAAGTCCCCACTAATTATTTTACATCTGCAGAAAGAAAGCTCTTTATCAATTCTAGCCCACAGTTCTTAATGCATTCCTGAAGAGATTGACGTTTTCTGAGCATTCAGGTCTGGACATATTGGAGGGAAAAAAAAAAAATCAACATTTCAGAAGCAGCCAAAATACTATTTTGATAACATTGTTTGGCTTAAATATTTTTAATCTATTCTTTCATTGTTTCTATTTATCATGCACAGCCACGTGTGATAAGCAATTTCGAAAGATCCTTTATGAAACTGCATTATGTTGTGTTATGTTTTGTGCTATATGTAACCTAAGGTGTTTACCTCCAAAAATATGTGATGCTTGGAAGACAATAAGACCTAGTTATACATATATAATGTATATATACACACATACGTAATGTATAATATATATATTTGACCTCTTAGGCCTGATTTTCAAGGTAATATGAAATATAATAGATTCTTTGTTTTCTTTCTTTTTCTTTTTGTTCAAAATCCTAGAAAATCAATTGTGAAAAATATGACAGTGGTGTTAATTACATTCATCTAAATCTAGTCTAGAAGTGGCCAACTCATATACCAGTTATGCAGTGATTCTATAAGGTTTCCTTGAAGTGTGCGCCCATTAAATATATTTGATAGGTTCCTTGTTTATTATATTAACCATTGCTGCTAGCACAATGTATCATGCTGAATTTTGTAACCTGACAGTGTGAAGTCAAAGCAGGGAAAGGGGAGGTCAAAAAGAATTCACTTAAATAAAATTGACATTTCTATTCCTGTGATTAAAGTACCACTAAAAATCCCAGCATCTGGCCTGAAAAGTTACATAACTTTTCACATTATCCCAGTCATTTGAAAACTGCAAATTCTAAGTATAGTCTACAGTTCTAGAATTCAAGTAAGATAAAAATCAAATGGCTCTAAGGCATATTTGAATACTTTAGGGTATGTCCAGAGTCCTGCTAGGACTGATACACTTCTACAACACTTTCTTGTCTTAGCAAGAGAGAAATAAGCGGCTGTCCATTGCTTATATTTTTTGTAGATGACATCCCCTCCTCCTTAATAGATGTTTTCTAGGAACATCACAGCCTTTTACACAATGAAATACATAAAATACCTTTGCAATAGGCAAGAAACCCACCAGAACATTCATTTACAAATAATGAGAGTCCAGTCCACTTAATTCCCATAAGGCTCACAAATATTACTCCCTAAGCAAACCTTTTCCTTGCTGTCACTCAGCTTGAGAGCACCCTATCCTATGAATTACATCTCAAGCGTCTCAGGAGTCTTCCACCTTCCAAACTTATGGTTAGACTTGATGATCTTAGAGGTCTTTTCCAACATTAATGATTGAATGATTTTTGTGCAATTCTCTTTTTCATCCTTAAAACAGCAAGGTGTTCCTTCACCATCCTCCCACGTAGGCAGAGTATCTTAATAATTCACTCAACATCAATACTGAACTGTCACTGTTTCAGAGGACTAGGAAATTATGAATACAGTGTTCTACTTTTTAAAAGCTGTGCAAATAATTCATAGAATTATGGAATTATATGTGACATAAAACACATGTCAATACAATGTATGAAAGTTTTAAATATGAGCCTAGCAAACAGTTATATGGCTAATTAAGAGAAATAAAATATCTGGCATATCATGATCAAGCAAGGGACAACTAGCAAAATAGTTTCGGTAACCTTAGATTTCTCAGGGCATGAAATACAACATGAAAGAGAACCAGATGACCTTCTAGACTAAGCCTTCCAGAAAATCTGTGAAAGGTTCATAAATGAAGTATAAAAGCTAGTTTTCATTAACAAAGTAAAAAATGTTCTCTTTACAGAAACACGGGAATAGCACAAGCAGTGATTTAAACTGCTTGCAAATAGTTTTCCACTCCAGACCCAAAACAGGCCAATGAAAACTCTTCCAAATAGTACATCCTCTCAACAGCTGAATATGTGTACTGCAGTGATGTTGAAGACCTGCTTTTTTCAAGGGGCTAATTTGAAGGGGTTGGTCTCTTTTACTTCAAAATACCCCTTAGAAACATCTCAGCAATTTACTGCAGAGATGGGAGAGAAAGAAGGAGTGCACTATCAGTACTGGAATACTGCTTGCTGGACACATTGTAAGATGAAGTGTTTGGTGGGCACAGTGTCAGGCAGCCCGGTAGCCACTCTCCACCATATGGCAGCATAAGATGCAGGTCCATAAGGGAAAACTGTCAGCTCAGCTTGCAGCTGGGACAGCCAAATTGGGCGACCTGGGAGAGTAGAACTTGCAACATCCAGTCTCCCAAAGGCAAGGTTCATCAGATCAAAACAGCCTGAAAAGTCTGGGAAGAGCTACATGGCAGCTCACTAACCTGGCACTGTTGCAGCCAAAAAGGCTGGCTAGAAACTATGCAATCTGGCCAGCTTTCCTGCCAGACCTGGTTTCCACCAAATGTTTTGATGTAATCTCTGTAATCTTGAGAAATGTTTTGATATCATAGACTCCTCATTTTCCAGGGAAAGGCCACACAATGAAAGTGAAAGCTGCAAGTCCAGAAATGCAGAATAAGAGAGAGAAAAATTTAAATCCATTTTACACCAATTAGAATTCTCTGGTCACAATGATCAACACAAGAAAGGGACAGAAGTATCACTTCAGACAGCTCAGTGAAAATTTCTCTCCAATGTGTAAAGAAATCATAAAACAAAGAAATGCTAGGATGACCAAAGAACAGGACAGAAAATATCATCAAAACTGATGCATACCTTTTAACACATCAATGATTTTGGTAGTGCCTCAAACACTGTTCTGGTCACTTTATCTAAGAAAGGTTATGGCAAAACTGAAGGTACTCAGAGAATAATCAAAGGATTGAAAAGAAATTCAGAGTGTCAGACATTAAGTATTTGAAATGATTTCCAATACAAAGGAAAGGAAGCAGAAGGAGCAATAGTCAATGCATGTAATATACTGAGTTTCACAGAGAATACAGATGACCTCTCTCTTCCAGGCTTTACCAAAACCACTCATTAAATGAAATTAAACAGTGATAAATTCTGGTAAAAGCTGGTAAGTGGCAGATGAGGAAAGAGCAGCATAAGTAAACACCACCAGAAGTTTGTTCTCTTTGTACTTCCACACTCTTCAGACTGAAAGTTTTGGGGCTGCTATGAGAGGAATCATTTGGATCTGGGCCTCAAATCTAAAATTAAATCTAATCTTAAACAAACAAACAAGCAACTAAAAATCACCACCAACAGCCACCAGATACGCATATGTGGGAGTTAAAACTAAGTTTTCCAAAATCTCTAATGCTGCTTCTTACTTGATTTATGCCATCTTTTCATCTTTACATGAGCTATAGTTTCCAAAGGCCTGGTTCAATGAAAAATCCCTAACTGGACAGGTAACAAAAATTGCATTGTTTCTTGAATGCAAGGTAAAATGGAAAAGTTCGCATGTAATTTTAAATACTCATCCAAATCCAATAAGTTATAAAAACAGAAAAGCTGATAAGAAACTAAACTGGCATTGGCCAGCTAGAGGAAGGCAAGATTGAATACTGACATTCACTACTACTGAAAATGATAGTAAACGCAGCCTTTTCAGACTTTCAGTTTGGAAGTTTCCTATTTCACAGCCTGTGGATTATAGAGGATGCTCCAAAGACCATTTAAACCATATTTTCAGAAGAACTCAGCATGTATGAAAGCAGTAAAATAAGCAGTAAGATTTGTAAAATAACTCTATGGCAGGGGATGAAGCATACCTTGAAATTTGACCTTCCATTTATATACTGCAACTCTGGGTCATTGCTTCTGAAAATTCGTTCCTATTAATTTTGCTGAACATTTAAAACCTTGAATTTGAGGTAGTTTGCCCTTCCTCAGTTTTTACTTACATTAACATCAGTGCCAAATCTTCTAATGTGATGGTAGTCTGTACATACAGTATTCTATTACATTAAAAATATTTTTAAAAGCATTCTATGACCTCTCTTCCTTTTTCTATGTTTGCATGCGTGTCTGTGGAAGCTGATGGTAGTTCAAAGAGGCTAACAGGTTAGAAACAGAGACCTGTAATACCTTACACACATCTGGGTAGTGATAGTCAGCACCTGGCTGGTGTTTCGTTAGGGCTGTTAGGGCTGCTGCCCATGCCCTCGCCTGAGGTGCACCTAACTAAGTATAATGTGAGAAATACTGGACATGCCATGACAGGATGAGAAGCTGACAAAATTTAAAGATAGAGCCATGGGGATGGCAGCATTTTACTGGTGGTTTAGGTGGCGTTATGTATGAAATGGCCAAACTTTATAGGTAACTGAGAGGGAGTACTGGGGACTTTTGGGGAGCAAAATCTTGCATTGCAAAAAGCACCTGTGTAACTATGTAAATAATACTGTATGAAGCCAAGATTACCTAGGTAATGGTATCAGGAGCACCAAACCTGGGTACAGATGTAGCAAACTGAGACTAATGGAGAAGAACTAATTAGGGACAGGTTGTTTATATGAGAGGAGATCAGGGCAGAGAAAGGGAGGGACAAGGGTGGCAAAAAATATGTCAAGAAGTAGGAAAAGGGATAGCGAGGTACATCAATGATATAATCCGCACTGCCTAAGAGTACCCAATTGGACCAGAATAATAATCCCAACCTGTTGTTGTGACCTTACCTCATGGCCAGACCTGCTTCTGTGACCAGAAGGATCAGGAAGGGAGGCATTTTTCCATTGCAGGTATGGGTACATCTGAGATGGAGGGATCGAGCATCCAGGTATCAGTGTGGCAGCACCCATTCCAGTTCTGATAGCATCAGGGTCTTCCCGGGCACTTCCTGGCATGCTTAGCTTCATGGAATTTTCTGTACAGGACCAATGCTTTTCACCAGAAAGATTAAATAACTGTAAAGAGAGAAATATTGAGATATACCCAAATGTTCTGATTCAGGAAAAAAAATTTAAAAATCTACTGTTGATCCTTGTAGTCTGTGTGATTCTTATTTTCCTTAGACAACAATTCCCCTCTGAGGAGCACTAACTATGTTACATGAAAACACATTGCAGAAAATACTCTTCAGCTCATGAACTCAATCTAGAGGTGAAAACAGTGACACAAAACTCAAATGGTCCCATAGAACACAGCAATTACACTTCCCAAATTTTTCCTTCTCCTATTGGATGGGATGGGGGGAGGCAAAGAGTAAGAAAAAACCCCATACATAAAATAAATCCCATTCATATGAAATAAATCCCATTTATATGTTCACCACTGAACCAGACTGAAGTTCAGCAATAAAGCAGCTGCCAGTGCTATTTGTTACCTCCTTATGCTCACACACAGATCTTGGTAAAAGATTTGAGAAATGAATCGTCTAATAGCAGCCCTGGTATTAGCTGAGGTAGCTGCAATGTACAGTATGCTGGGCTGACCTTCGCTGGCTGCCAGATGACCACCCAGTCACTCTCTCACTTCCTCCACAGGACAGGGAGCAAATAAGATGAAAAAGCTCATAGGTCATGATAAAGACAAGGAGGTCACTTACCAATTACTGTCATGGGCAAAACAGACTTGACTTGGGGAAAATTAATTTATTGACAATTAAAATAGATGTGGATGTTGAGAATCAAAGACCAAAATTAAACAGCACCTCCCCAGCCTGTTTCCCAGTCTCAACTTCACTCCTTCGTTCCTGATTCCTCTATCTGTTCCCCACCCCTCCAGTGGTGAAGGGGTGTGGAGAACGGGGGTTTGTTGTCAGTTCATAACACTTCCTCCTCACACTTTTCACCCGCTTCAATGTGGGCCCTCCATGGGCTGCAGTTCCTGTCAGGAGAACCTGCTCCTGTGCGGGCTCTCCACCGGCTGCCGGGGAATCTGCTCCAGCGCCCAGAGCTCCCCCTCCTCCTCTGACCTTGGTGTTCACAGGGCTGTTCCTCGCACTTTTTTCCCCTCACTCTTCACTGCCTATGTGGCATTTTGCCCTTTCTTAAAGATGCTTTCACAGAGGCGACGGCAGTTTTCACTGAGGGGCTCAGCCGTGCCCTGTGGTGGGGCCGCTGTGGAACTGGCTGGAACCGGCTGGCACTGGCCCAGGGCAGCCCCGGCCTCGTCTCACAGGGGCCACCCCTGCACCCCGCTGCCAGCCCCTGGGCAGCTGCACCCAATACATACGGCTGTTTCCCTTCACAAGCGCCGTGTCGTGAATATGACGATTCACACGGGAAGAGCAAAAGGGTTAGTTTTAAGGAAAGCGGGAAAGTCCCCTGGATGTGTGACGGTAGGCCAGGTGTGTCGGCTCCGATAGCACAGAAAGACCAAGAGTGAAACACTGTCACAGGATTAAGTGAAGCTTTATTAGCATAAAACCTCCTTACCTCATAAACCGTCACACATTAAACTATTTGCTCTTGAACTGCTCGGTAGTTACTGCCTTTAAGATGAAGAATTTCTGATTTTGTTTCTAAGTAATGAAGTACTGACTGCTACCATCATCCTGTCAGTCTCTGTACATGACCAGGACCGCGCTCCTTGACACCATTCAATTAACCCATCATCAAAGTATGCAATCGGAGCAGACACGCCGCAATACACATTATAAATGGCTCTCATGTATGCTCACTCAACTGTTGTAGAAGCAATAGGCAGACCTCACGTACTAAGGGCTCACATAAGGACTTTATTTTTTATTCTTTCTTCTGTGCTTAAAACCCTCTCTGTAATAACATTCATTATGCCCTCAGCTCTGGCAATTCCTCTTCAATCAAAGCAAGTGACCATAAGAAAGCATATTAGAGTTTTACACAACAGACAGCAGGCACATTTGTTGTTATTGCTTTGAGCAAAACCCTGAAAATGATCCTTCAGTTAACATGAATACAAATTATTTATGTGCCCCTTCCTTACCATGAAAAGGATGTTTGCTAACCACTTTCTTCATACAGCATCGTGCAGTTTACATACAGATTTCTAAACATTGATGCAATTGGATTTACCCACTGCAAAGGTACAATTTACAGTAATAAAATGGAAAGGACAAAATAAAAATTGATAATGAACTCTAGATGCACTGGTCTCAAATGCCACCACACTTTCCTATTTTGATGATGCTGATCTTTGACTTTGCGATGCTATATTCACTACTTTCTTCTAAAGATACTCTCTACATTTAAATTTCTGAAATATCAGCACATAACAATTGCTTGTCCTGCAATAGAACAATGTACATCTTCATTTAAGGAGTTATAGTTAGTTTTTCTTATTGATCTTCTATGAAGCAAACTGCTGTTCCTAACTGGATTTTACAGGAAGGGAAGGAAGGCAGAGAGGAAGAGAGAGGAAGTTCACGCAGAGGGATTGAATGGCTAATGGGAACCTAACAACTAATAAGTCAGATCATATCATAGTCAAAGCAAAAATTGCCTTTGAAGTTGATACACTGCGATTGGGGTCCAAATTGTTCTAAAAGTTTCACAGAAGGCTTGATGGTCACAAAAGAAAGCTGTGAAAGTCACTGCCTCTCCTCGTGCTTGTCCACTTTATTTCACAAGGCTAGACACAATGCTGAAAACTCTGTTCCCAAAGGGCATCATCAGTCTTGCAGAAGCCTGTAGACTGCTGAAATGATTTAGCCAAAAATCTCTCACAAGAACATTCCCCAAAAGTCTTTTCCCAAAGGAGAATGCTCAACAAGAAAGTTAAAAAGTACAGTCTCCTACGCACTCAACTGAGACTCCATTAATTAATGCCAGTCTCCCAGTGGCCTGTAGGAACCATTGCAAACAGGCAGGAATGTGGAGCTGTGTTTCAGTAACATCAATGTCTTAACACGTATCCCATGTCCAGACTTAAGAGCAAAGTTATCATAGGTAGAAATTAGAAACCTATAGTAGAACACACGCTAGTGTGTGCTCCCTCCCCTCCATTAGGTTAGGAGATTAAATTGATATAGTGCAACAATAAATCAAGATTCCTTTTTTCCCCCTTCCTATTTTCACGGGTATTGTATCACTTGGTCAGGTTAACTTCTAATACAGTTTCATACACATATGGCCCAATAAGACTGGTACAATACCCATATACATTTTA
Source organism: Phaethon lepturus (assembly GCF_000687285.1). Classification (NCBI taxonomy): domain Eukaryota; kingdom Metazoa; phylum Chordata; class Aves; order Phaethontiformes; family Phaethontidae; genus Phaethon; species Phaethon lepturus. Next base: position 46,778 of record NW_010558280.1, on the reverse strand, counting down.
TATCTACCTGTTATATTCAAAAGTGAGAATGATTGAAATATTAACACAGTAAATCATAACTTCTTATTTAATAAGCTAGACTCTATTTTTAAGATATGTTAAAATTCCAGTATTCTAAAGAGTTTATAGTTTCTAGCTCTTCATAGTGTATTGCTATGTGGAGCCCACTGTCATTGCAGCCAGTAACATCTGTAGACTACAAATGGTGATGTATTGCTGCTTCTTCCCTGTGATAGTCAACAGATAAAACAGTTGTTTCTCACTCTTAATTGTAGAGCTTCACTGTTAGACTTTATTGTAGTAGTTCATGATGTTCAGTCCTGAGTTTGGGCAAGGTGGTTTCCATCAGGTGACTACATACAAAGTGCATAGACAGGAGCAGAAAGAATATAATAAGTTAAATCTCAAGGATTTTCAAGGATATTGAGCACCGAAATTAGGCAAGAGAGATCATTAATGAACGGGAAAGGAACCTCACACCTTGGGGGGGGGGTGGGAAATCCAATCACCATATGAAAAGAATCAACAGCAACAAAAGCAAAGATACCAAAGGGCAAAGAAAAGTTTTGGACTAACAGACTAACAGCTGCACATACCTATAAAGATTTTTATAATTACCAAGAGAGAGCTGTGAGAGTTACCTCACTCGGAGGCTATCAAGAGACACTGGTTTAGTATTAATAATCACAGACATATAATGATCAGAACTAATTTGATGCTCTGAATTTTTTTAAAAACTAAAATTTTGGTAACATTCTGTCTAAGCGGTAGCACACTTTCTACAAATTTATCATTTTCCTCTGAAACATTTTAATTCTGTCTAGTCAACACTTGCTGGCAGAGAACAGTCCCATCTATGAGAAATTCCATATGCCATTACATTCCCCCTGAATGCAATACAACATAGGTGTGTAAATGATGTTAACGTATTTATAATCATGCCTCACAAACATCGTCTACTGCCTGGTTAGGCTACAACCATTCTCCCAGATGTAGCAGATGGGAAACACTTTCACCATATTATTCCATTTGATGCAAAGAGGCTGGGAACAAGTCACCTGCAGGGTTTTTAAAAATGCTTCTGGTCTGTTATTACTGATGATCACTAAAATAGTCCAGTTTAATAAATTCATAGTTTTGACATACTTACCTAAGCTCACACAACATGAGGTAGCTGACATCGTTCAATGTGGACTAAAATCTGAGGCCCTATAAAAATCTGGTTTTGTATACCAAAAGGTGATGCAAATGCCTAAATGTGTGTGGAAAACACATAGGTTTACAGAAGAATTTTCAAGGAGAACATCAGGATATTAGGAACATTATTAATGTGGCAAGATGGATTCAGAAATACAATGTTGATGTCACTATGATGAGGACATCCTGAGTGAGCTTGCAGGCAAAAGTGAACATGACTACCAAAATTACCTGATACTATAGTCACAGTTGTTCAAATGAACGGTTTCTTTGCTAAAAAATCACAAATGTGACTGTATTACAATTATTCACCTAATTCAGCAAATACTCAAATTCACTAACAAGGTTTATCAGAAGGGAAAATTCTTAAAAAGTCTACTTTCAAAACATATAATTCTAAAAAGTTATTTTCGATCAAAATTCTGGTAATCTTATTTTCAATTATGAAAAAGAGAAAACTCTTCCCTACTCCAGAAATCAAACAATTTTATTTAATGGCTAAACCATGAATCCAAAACAATAATTATTCATACAGGTATTATTCTATTCTATTATTTTACAGGAGAAAAAAAAAAAAGCTGTCAAGAAAATAGGCTTAAATTCCATGCAACAAAACCAGAGAGAACCCCTAAAGTCATTCCAGACCTTTAATCTACTATTTGAGAGCCACTGAAAGCAGTAAGTCTTATATCATAGATTGCAGTTGAAACAAACTTTGCATTTGATCCATAACTTTTCCAAACTGAATTAGTATCAGAAAAACACTTGATGCAATGCATAGTAGCACTATTGCAGGACACTGTAAACTTGTCTTTTTTACCCTGAAATCCATGAAAACTCTACTTGTTCCTTGCAGGAAGCGACTAGTCTGAGGAAACCAGGCAGAGAAATTAATGCTAGTTAATGCTGTCTATAGTGCAGCATGATCATTAATCTCAGCTGACACTAGCCAGAAATTCACATGTTCACCAAAAGTGGAACAAGTCCCCAGCCACAGCAGCGA